>NW_026843398.1:646173-869569 GCF_019175385.1 Lycium barbarum
TGTGGCCGTTGTTGTGATGTATATATATAAGGAACAGTTGAAAGAGTATGACGCTGTGGCCTTTGTTGTGATGTATATATATAAGGCATAGTTGACAGGAGGTGACGCTGTGGCCTTTGTTGTGATGTATATATATAAGGAACAATTGACAGTGGGTGAAGCTGTGGCCTTTGTTGTGATGCATATATATAAGGCACAGTTAACAGGGGGTGACGCTGTGGCCTTTGTTGTGATGTATATATATAAGGCACAATTGACAGGGGTGACGCTATGACTTTTGTTGTGATGTATATATATAAAAGGCACAGGTGATAGGGGGTAACGTTGTGGCCTTTGTTGTGATGTATATATATAAGGCATAGTTGATAAGGGGTAACGTTGTGGCCTTTGTTGTGATGTATATATATAAGGCACAGTTGACAGGGGGTAACGCTGTGGCCTTTGTTGTGATGCATATATATAAGGCACAGTTAACAGGGGGTGATGTTGTGGCCTTTGTTGTGATGTATATATATAAGGCATAGTTGACAGGGGGTGACGCTGTGGCCTTTGTTGTGAGGTATATATATAAGGCGCAGTTGACAGGGGGTGACGCTGTGGCCTTTGTTGTGATGTATATATATATATACAAAGAACAGTTCACAGGGGTTGACGCTGTGGCCTTTGTTATGATGCATATATATAAGGCACAGTTAACAGGGGGTGATGCTGTGGCCTTTGTTGTGAGGTATATAAATAAGGCACAGTTGACAGGGGGTGACGCTGTGGCCTTTGTTGTGATGCATATATATAAGGCACAGTTAACAGGGGGTGATGCTGTGGCCTTTGTTGTGATGTATATACATGAGGCACAATTGACAGGGGGTGACGCTATGAACTTTGTTGTGATGTATATATATAAAAGGCACAGTTGATAAGGGGTAACGTTGTGTCCTTTGTTGTGATGTATATATATAAGGCATAGTTGACAGGGGGTGACGCTGTGGCCTTTGTTGTGATGTATATATATAAGGCACAGTTGACAGGGGGTAACGCTGTGGCCTTTGTTGTGATGCATATATATAAGGCACAGTTAACAGGGGGTGATGCTGTGGCCTTTTATGTGATGTATATATATAAGGCACAATTGACAGGGGTGACGCTATGACCTTTGTTGTGATGTATATATATAAAAGGCACAGTTGATAAGGGGTAACGTTGTGGCCTTTGTTGTGATTTATATATATATAAAAGGTACAGTTGATAAGGGGTAACGTTGTGGCCATTATTGTGATGTATATATATAAGGCACAGTTGACAGGGGTGACGCTGTGGCCGTTGTTGTGATGTATATATATAAGGCACAGTTGACAGAGTGTGACGCTGTGGACTTTGTTGTGATGTATATATATAAAAGGCACACTTGATAAGGGATAACGTTGTGGCCTTTGTTGTGATGAATATATATAAGGAACAGTTGAAAGAGTGTGACGCTGTGGACTTTGTTGTGATGTATATATATAAAAGGCACACTTGATAAGGGGTAACGTTGTGGCCTTTGTTGTGATGTATATATATAAGGCATAGTTGACAGGGGGTGACGCTGTGGCCTTTGTTGTGATGTATATATTTAAGGCACAGTTGACAGGGGGTAACGCTGTGGCCTTTGTTGTGATGCATATATATAAGACACAGTTAACGGGGGGTGATGTTGTGGCCTTTGTTGTGATGTTTATATATAAGGCACAATTGACAGTGCTGACGCTATGACATTTGTTGTGTTGTATATATATAAAAGGCACAGTTGATAAGGGTAACGTTGTGGCCTTTGTTGTGATGTATATATATAAGGCATAGTTGACAGGGGGTGACGCTGTGGCCTTTGTTGTGATGTATATATATAAGGCACAGTTGACAGAGGTGACGCTGTGGCCATTGTTGTGATGTATATATATGAGGCACAGTTGACAAAGTGTGACGCTGTGGACTTTGTTGTGATGTATATATATAAGGCACAGTTGACAGAGTGTGACGCTGTGGACATTGTTGTGATGTATATATATATAAGGCACAGTTGACAGGGGGTGACGCTGTGGCCTTTGTTGTGATGCATATATATAAGGCACAGTTAACAGGGGGTGATGCTGTGGCCTTTGTTGTGATGTATATACATGAGGCACAATTGACAGGGGGAGACGCTATGAACTTTGTTGTGATGTATATATATAAAAGGCTCAGTTGATAAGGGGTAACGTTGTGGCCTTTGTTGTGATGTATATATATAAGGCATAGTTGACAGGGGGTGACGCTGTGGCCTTTGTTGTGATGTATATATATAAGGCACAGTTGACGGGGGGTAACGCTGTGGCCTTTGTTGTGATGCATATATATAAGGCACAGTTAACAGGCGGTGATGCTGTGGCCTTTAATGTGATGTATATATATAAGGCACAATTGACAGGGGTGACGCTATGACCTATGTTGTGATGTATATATATAAAAGGCACAGTTGATAATGGGTAACGTTGTGGCCTTTGTTGTGATGTATATATATAAGGCATAGTTGACAGGGGTGACGCTGTGGCCTTTGTTGTGATGTATATATATAAGGCACAGTTGACAGGGGGTGACGTTGTGGCCGTTGTTGTGATGTATATATATAAGGAACAGTTGAAAGAGTATGACGCTGTGGCCTTTGTTGTGATGTATATATATAAGGCATAGTTGACAGGAGGTGACGCTGTGGCCTTTGTTGTGATGTATATATATAAGGAACAATTGACAATGGGTGAAGCTGTGGCCTTTGTTGTGATGCATATATATAAGGCACAGTTAACAGGGGATGACGCTGTGGCCTTTGTTGTGATGTATATATATAAGGCACAATTGACAGGGGTGACGCTATGACTTTTGTTGTGATGTATATATATATAAAAGGCACAGGTGATAGGGGGTAACGTTGTGGCCTTTGTTGTGATGAATATATATAAGGCATAGTTGATAAGGGGTAACGTTGTGGCCTTTGTTGTGATGTATATATATAAGGCATAGTTGACAGGGGGTGACGCTGTGGCCTTTTTTGTGATGTATATATATAAGGCACAGTCGACAGGGGGTAACGCTGTCGCCTTTGTTGTGATGCATATATATAAGGCACAGTTAACAGGGGTTGATGCAGTGGCCTTTGTTGTGATGTATATATATAAAAGGCACACTTGATAAGGGGTAACGTTGTGGCCTTTGTTGTGATGTATATATATAAGGCATAGTTGACAGGGGGTGACGCTGTGGCCTTTGTTGTGATGTATATATTTAAAGCACAGTTGACAGGGGGTAACGCTGTGACCTTTGTTGTGATGCATATATATAAGACACAGTTAACGGGGGGTGATGTTGTGGCCTTTGTTGTGATGTTTATATATAAGGCACAATTGACAGTGGTGACGCTATGACATTTGTTGTGATGTATATATATAAAAGGCACAGTTGATAAGGGTAACGTTTTGGCCTTTGTTGTGATGTATATATATAAGGAACAATTGACAGTGGGTGAAGCTGTGGCCTTTGTTGTGATGCATATATATAAGGCACAGTTAACAGGGGATGACGCTGTGGCCTTTGTTGTGATGTATATATATAAGGCACAATTGACAAGGTTGACGCTATGACTTTTGTTGTGATGTATATATATAAAAGGCACAGGTGATAGGGGGTAACGTTGTGGCCTTTGTTGTGATGAATATATATAAGGCATAGTTGATAAGGGGTAACGTTGTGGCCTTTGTTGTGATGTATATATATAAGGCATAGTTGACAGGGGGTGACGCTGTGGCCTTTTTTGTGATGTATATATATAAGGCACAGTCGACAGGGGGTAACGCTGTCGCCTTTGTTGTGATGCATATATATAAGGCACAGTTAACAGGGGTTGATGCAGTGGCCTTTGTTGTGATGTATATATATAAAAGGCACACTTGATAAGGGGTAACGTTGTGGCCTTTGTTGTGATGTATATATATAAGGCATAGTTGACAGGGGGTGACGCTGTGGCCTTTGTTGTGATGTATATATTTAAAGCACAGTTGACAGGGGGTAACGCTGTGACCTTTGTTGTGATGCATATATATAAGACACAGTTAACGGGGGGTGATGTTGTGGCCTTTGTTGTGATGTTTATATATAAGGCACAATTGACAGTGGTGACGCTATGACATTTGTTGTGATGTATATATATAAAAGGCACAGTTGATAAGGGTAACGTTTTGGCCTTTGTTGTGATGTATATATATAAGGCATAGTTGACAGGGGGTGACGCTGTGGCCTTTGTTGTGATGTATATATATAAGGCACAGTTGACAGAGGTGACGCTGTGGCCATTGTTGTGATGTATATATATAAGGCACAGTTGACAGGGGGTAACGCTGTGGCCTTTGTTGTGATGCATATATATAAGACACAGTTAACGGGGGGTGATGTTGTGGCCTTTGTTGTGATGTTTATATATAAGGCACAATTGACAGGGGGTGACGCTATCAACTTTGTTGTGATGTATATATATAAAAGGCACAGTTGATAAGGGGTAACGTTGTGTCCTTTGTTGTGATGTATATATTTAAGGCACAGTTGACAGGGGGTAACGCTGTGGCCTTTGTTGTGATGTATATATATAAGGCACAGTTGACAGGGGGTAACGCTGTGGCCTTTGTTGTGATGCATATATATAAGGCACAGTTAACAGGGGGTGATGCTGTGGCCTTTAATGTGATGTATATATATAAGGCACAATTGAAAGGGGTGACGCTATGACCTTTGTTGTGATGTATATATATAAAAGGCACAGTTGATAAGGGGTAACGTTGTGGCCTTTGTTGTGATGTATATATATATAAAAGGTACAGTTGATAAGGGGTAACGTTGTGGCCATTATTGTGATGTATATATTTAAGGCACAGTTGACAGGGGGTAACGCTGTGGCCTTTGTTGTGATGCATATATATAAGACACAGTTAACGCGGGGTGATGTTGTGGCCTTTGTTGTGATGTTTATATATAAGGCACAATTGACAGGGGGTGACGCTATGAACTTTGTTGTGATGTATATATATAAAAGGCACAGTTGATAAGGGGTAACGTTTTGTCCTTTGTTGTGATGTATATATATAAGGCATAGTTGACAGGGGGTGACGCTGTGGCCTTTGTTGTGATGTATATATATAAGGCACAGTTGACAGGGGGTAACGCTGTGGCCTTTGTTGTGATGCATATATATAAGGCACAGTTAACAGGGGGTGATGTTGTGGCCTTTAATGTGATGTATATATATAAGGCACAATTGAGAGGGGTGACGCTATGACCTTTGTTGTGATGTATATAAATAAAAGGCACAGTTGATAAGGGGTAACGTTGTGGCTTTTGTTGTGATGTATATATATATAAAAGGTACAGTTGATAAGGGGTAACGTTGTGGCCATTATTGTGATGTATATATATAAGGCACAATTGACAGGGGGTGACGCTGTGGCCTTTGTTGTGATGTATATATTTAAGGCACAGTTGACAGGGGGTAACGCTGTGGCCTTTGTTGTGATGCATATATATAAGACACAGTTAACGGGGGGTGATGTTGTGGCCTTTGTTGTGATGTTTATATAGAAGGCACAATTGACAGGGGGTGACGCTATGAACTTTGTTGTGATGTATATATATAAAAGGCACAGTTGATAAGGGGTAACGTTGTGTCCTTTGTTGTGCTGTATATATATAAGGCATAGTTGACAGGGGGTGACGCTGTGGCCTTTGTTGTGATGTATATATATAAGGCACAGTTGACAGGGGGTAACGCTGTGGCCTTTGTTGTGATGCATATATATTGTTAGGCCCCGTGTTTTCGCACAATTGGAAATCGAGAAATAATTATGACTCGGGTGTTAGAAGGACCTAATTTAATTTTTGTGAATATGACTATGTTGGTTGTGAAATCTTTAAATGCTAAGACCTCGGGGAAGGCCGAGGATAAATTTGGAATTTCGGAAATTAGTTTCGGGAATTACAAAAAGGGGCATTTCAAGAATTGGGCCAAAGAAATTACAACTCAATTGAAGCCCAAAAAGATTGAAGGGGGCCGGCCATAGTAAGTGGCCCAAGCCCACTTTTAAAGGGTCATGTGCTATGCACATGACCCCTAAGTGGATATATATGAGATATAACTAAGG
Organism: Lycium barbarum; assembly: GCF_019175385.1. NCBI lineage: Eukaryota > Viridiplantae > Streptophyta > Magnoliopsida > Solanales > Solanaceae > Lycium > Lycium barbarum. The sequence continues at coordinate 652,365 of NW_026843398.1, forward strand.
ATTATCAAGAAAAGAGATCAAAATTTCAAGAACCACCCCATAGAGAGGTTCGGCCGTGACTAAGGAGAAAGAGAAAAAAAAAATTCCAAGCTTGTGTGGTGATTCAAAAATCTTGGTTTCTACATATTTGTGAAGTACTCAAGACGCTCTCCGACGTGGTACAATTAGTTTGGCACGGGGACGACGTTTTCGACAAGTCGGGGTTTCAAGAAAAGGTGAGAATTCTTACTCTTTTATGTTATAGAATTGATGTGAATGTGTTAAGCATTGGAAGTAGATGGAGATCCCGTAATTTTAACGTAAATAGAAGGTCGTGGGTGTGTGTGTGTAGTGTGTTTGGCCGTGAGTTATGGAAGGAAAGAAATGGTTTGAATTGATCTTGTTTAAGTTGGCATAATGTGTTGTTGTGACCCTTAGATCGTAATTGATTGATTGTTGAATTAAATTGGCGGTGGAAAACGAATTTGGATGTTATCGGAAAGTGTATATCCTTAGTATCTTTATGTATATCAATGTATATTTTGGGTACTAGAGACTTTAGATATGACTTTTTAATGATATGGGTGAATTTGGAATGAAACGACGTTAGTTAGAATGTTCGTCGTGAAATTTTGATATTTTGAAGAACTATGGAAATTTATTGATTTTGATGCAATTTCGGGTATGGCTTAGATTGAATTTGGAATGTGTTTGACTAGTGTCGGATGGGTAAATGAATACAATTATGTGAATATAGAATTGGGATTTTGAAAGTTTGAATGGAAGTTGCCAACTTTAGAAATCATGTAGAACTTTAAAGCTAGAATGGTTTGATTGTTGTTTGGTTTGGTTGTTGATGTGTGGGCTGTTGTGGTTGGTTAATTTGAGACGAGTTATGCCTCGGGGATGTTAGATTTATAGGGGAAATGCTGCCGAAATTTCGGTAGGCAAATATGGAGTTAAAGGCATTTTTGAGCCTAAGGATCTCATTTGGTAACTTTGACCATTTGCAGATTTTTGACGAAACGGGACAGGACTTTTGGAGGAGCTTACGACATCTGAGAGGTATGTAAAGCTTCCCGATTCTTTATTTGGCATATCTTAGGGTGTTAGTTGAATATGAGACCTCCCGGAGCATTTCTGCTCCTCGAAACCCGATCCACAGAAAGGTTACTATTCATTCAATTCGATTGAAGCCTAAAGGCCCCCTTTTGGCTAGAATGCCACTATTCGTCCGAAACCTATCGAAATGTGGTCGGGTAACCTAGAAATGATTATGTATGACCCTTGGCATATAACTGCTCGAAAAAAATATGTTCGCCACCTCACTTCGACTCGAGGTGGGTCCGCTACCCCCAAAATGCCCGATTTGCCCTTCGGGCCATCTTTGAGAATAGAGTTGAACGTACCACTTCTGATCTTTGGAACATCATTCCACGGGGTATGTTTGGACTATTCGATGCACTAATCCATGTATTGGACTATATGGACCATTTTGGAAATCGTTTTGCAAAATGAAACCTTATGTCGACTAAGTATTCGACTATTCTGTAATATGATATGAATTATGGGCTTACTTTGTTTTGAAACACTATTTTGAAATACGATTTGCATTTGTTTGCTCACGACTCCGCTCGTGCCTTATTATGACTTCGTTCACCGGTTCCCGGGCCGGTTTTAATTCGTGCGCTGTATGATAAATTTGGCTGTATGCTGTGTTACGGTTCCCGAGGCTTTGCCATAGGGCCCGGTTCCGTTTGGAGTTATGCTGTGATATGGCTCGGGACGCGATACGCTCACCGATGATTATGATTATGTTCGGGGATGTACGGAGATTTGAAACCTTCTGGTGTTATGCTGTGTGTGGCGCCAGCGTCGGAGTGGCGACCACGTTCTTAAGCGTTTGCATGATTTTGTTGTATAAAATATATGTATATGATTTCGATACAGATTTTGACATACCAGTTTGTACCCCCTTTGACATTTGATCTGCTTTCGGTTTTGATCCATAATTCTGTACTCCGTGCTTTACATACTCAGTACATATTTCGTACTGACCCCCTCTCTCCGGGGGCTGTGTTTTATGCCCGCAGGTGCAGACATCGGTGATCCTCCGCAGTAGGCTTCACTTCTTGCTTTCCGGAGTATTCTTACTTGGTCCGGAGTCCACTTTTGGTACAGAATCCTCTACTCTGTATATATTTTGTATATTTGACAGTTTGGGTACGGCGGGGCCCTGTCTCGCCATATGTTATGTTTTGAATTCGTAGAGGCCTGTAGTCATATTTGTGGGGCGAGGGTCCTATGTGTTTATTGTCTGATTTTGCTTTCGGGTCTTAAAGCGGTCCGTTTGATATGATGGCCCCAAATGGCCCTTTTGTATATATTTGTATTTAGACCGGCGATGTCTATTCCGCCGCTTTGTTTGAGTTTGATTTGATATGACCGCTTAAGACAGATTTTCGATATAAATTATGTTTGATATAACTTTTGAAAAATTCTGAAATAAGTTTGGATTCGGAAATGAATATGCGATTTGGTCTGGGTACCCAGGTAGGGTGCCAGTCGCGGCCCACGGGGCTGGGTCGTGACAAAAGTGGTATCAGAGCGATTTGTCCTCGGAATGTCTACAGGCCGTGTCTCGTAGAGTCTTGTTTATCGATGTGTTGTGCACCACGTCTATAAGCAGGAAGCTACAGGGCATTTAGGATGTTACTTTCTTTGTACTCTTAGATCGTGCGATAGAGCTGTGCTATTAGGATGATTTTGATCTGACTCGCCTTCGTGTTTGCAGTGATGCCTCCGAAGAAGGCAACGGCAGCCCAGAAGGGCAAGGCGAGGATTGGGGAGACTAGCCAGGCACAGCGAGCTACCCGGGCTCGTGTTTATGATTTGCCTGAGGATGTGCCACAGTCTGAGGGGTCTGCTACACCCCCACCAGTACAGCCTGGAGTAGGACCATCGGCAGCTCCAGAGGTCCGTGTACCCGCACCTGAGACTCCAGCTCCTCAGCCAGGGGCGGAGGACCGGACCCTGAGAGAGGCTGTGCAGTTGCTGACTACGTTGGTAGCAGGGCAGGCTCGCAGACGCGGGCGTAGGGATGATGATGATGATGACAGGCGGGACAGCCTGCGAGTTCGGGAGTTTCTGCTATGTGGCCCTCCAGAGTTTTTCGGGTCCAAGCCCGATGAGGACCCCCATAACTTTATTCGGGGGATGCGACGCTCACTGGACCTAGTCAGGGCTTCGGAGACCGAGTCGGTGGAGCTGGCGTCGCACAGGCTTCGAGATGTGGCTACCCACTGGTATGAGACTTGGGAGCTGTCTAGGGGAGAGGGTGCCCCTCCAGCCACTTGGGATCAGTTTGTGATAGCATTCACCCGCCACTTTTTGCCACCAGAGTTACGGCGGGCACGAGCTGATCGGTTTTTACGTCTGCAGCAGAGGGGTCGGAGTGTTCGCGAGTATAGCCTTGAGTTTGATTCTCTGGCCCGATATGCACCGGCCGTGGTAGCAGATATGTCCGATCGGATGCACCGCTATGTTATGGGATTGGACCGGTATTTGGTAGACAGCTGTATGGTCGTGTCACTGCAGACAGACATGGATATTTCCCGGCTTCAGGCCTATGCGATGGGTATGGAGGACCGTCGCAGATCTGATCCTGCTGGCAGAGATCGAGACAGGAGACCGCCCAAGAGGGCTAGATTCGCGGGCTATTCAGGTGATTCTCGAGGCGGACAGCCTCAGCAGCAGCAGCAGTCTGATAGATATTTTCCTCCTTCCGGCCGGGGTACTCAGTCAGGTAGCCGGAGATTCGACAGTACGGGACCGTCTGGGGCCGGTCAAAGCTCCAGAGCGGCAGGATCGCAGGTATCCAGGGGTCCCAGTCAGGCCAGACCACCTAGACCCCGTTGTCCACATTGCGGGAAGTCTCATCCCGGGGAGTGTTACCGAGCGACGGGAGCTTGCTTCTCTTGCGGTGGTCAGGGCCACTTTATGAGAGACTGCCCATTGGCCAGTGGATGCCGCTCAGCAGACAGGGTCAGCCGCCGGTTCTTCCTCTGTTCCATCTGTTGCACGCCCTGGAGGGCGGGGTATTCCAGCACCGGCAGGGCGCGGTCGAGGCCGCGGTGGCGCTTCAGGTTCTAGCGGTCCCTCGAACCGCATATATGCTTTGGCCAGCCGCCAGGATCAGGAGGCTTCGCCAAATGTCGTCACAGGTACATTACTGGTTTTCTCCAGATCTGTATATGCATTGATTGACCCTGGCTCTACTTTATCATATATTTCCCCGCTCGTTGCTAGTAAGATTGGGATAGTGTCTGAGCCTATAGAGCCATTTGAGGTAGCTACGCCAGTTGGGGATTTTATTATAGCGAGGCAGGTCTATAGGGATTGTTCTGTGACTATTTATGATCGTAGCACTACGGTTGATTTGGTAGAGTTAGACATGCTCGAGTTTGACGTCATTATGGGTATGGACTGGTTGTCTTCCTGTTATGCTAATGTCGACTGCCAGCAAAAGGTAGTCCGTTTTCAGTTTCCAGGGGAACCAGTCATAGAGTGGTTCGGATCTACTGCATCGCCGAGGGGTAAGTTTATTTCATACCTCAAGGCTAAGAAGATGATTCAGAAGGGTTATATCTATCATTTGGTTCGTGTGCATGATACTGCCGCAGAGGTACCTACCCTTCAGTCTGTCCCGGTCGTCAGTGAGTTTCCAGATGTTTTTCCTGACGAGCTTCCTGGCCTTCCGCCGGAGCGGGAGATTGATTTTTCTATTGAGTTGATGCCGGATACGCAGCCTATATCTATTCCTCCCTATAGGATGGCACCAGCTGAGTTGAAGGAGCAGCTGAAAGATTTGCTGGATAAGGGTTTTATCAGGCCCAGTACATCACCCTGGGGAGCGCCGGTATTGTTTGTCAGAAAGAAGGATGGGTCGTTGCGGATGTGTATTGACTACCGGCAGCTGAATAGGGTGACTATTAAGAATAAATATCCCCTTCCCCGGATCGATGACTTGTTTGATCAGCTGCAGGGTGCTAGACACTTCTCCAAGATAGATCTGCGCTCAGGCTATCACCAGGTGCGAGTACGGGAGTCTGATATCCCGAAGACTGCTTTCAGGACCCGGTACGGGCATTATGAGTTCAGAGTTATGTCTTTCGGGCTGACTAATGCTCCAGCAGTATTTATGGATCTGATGAACCGGGTATTTCGGCCATTCCTGGACATGTTTGTTATTGTATTTATTGATGATATCCTGATTTACTCGCGATCAGCCGAGGAGCATTCAGATCACTTGCGGACGGTACTTGGTATTCTCCGTCAGCAGAAGTTATATGCTAAATTCTCTAAATGCGAGTTCTGGTTGACTTCTGTGGCATTCTTGGGTCATATTGTCGGCGCAGACGGTATTCGGGTCGATACGCAGAAGATTGAGGCTGTGCAGAATTGGCCCAGGCCTACTACACCGACTGAGGTGCGCAGTTTTCTGGGATTGGCTGGGTATTATCGCAGGTTTGTGGAGGACTTCTCTTCCATTGCAGCACCACTGACGAGGCTTTCCCAGAAAGCAGCAAAATTCCAGTGGTCAGATGCCTGCGAGCGCAGCTTTCAGATGCTGAAGGAGAGATTGATTACAGCGCCAGTTCTGGCTCTTCCAGAGGGGTCTGATGGGTATGTCGTATATTGTGACGCCTCTGGTATTGGGATCGGATGTGTATTGATGCAGCACGGTCGAGTTATAGCCTATGCTTCCCGGCAGCTCAGACCGCACGAGAAGAACTATCCCACTCATGATCTTGAGTTGGCCGCGGTGATTCATGCTTTGAAGATTTGGCGGCATTATTTATATGGGGTCCATGTGGACATCTATACGGATCATAAGAGCCTTCAGTATATTTTTAAGCAGAAGGAGCTAAACTTGCGGCAGCGGAGGTGGCTGGAGCTACTAAAGGATTACGACGTTGATATTCTGTACCATCCAGGGAAAGCCAACGTGGTAGCTGATGCGCTTAGCCGCAAGTCCGTAGGCAGTCTGGCTGACGTCCCATCTGATAAGAGAGATTTGGTTCGTGATATTCATCAGCTGGCCAGCCTCGGAGTTCGTTTGGCCGATTCTGAAGATTCTGGGATTTCTGTTCGCCCGGTTGCTGAGTCATCTATTATTCAGGAGGTAAAGCAGCGCCAGTTTGAGGATCCTACTTTGATTCAGTACAGGGATGTGGCCCTTAATAAAGCAACGACTCAGTTCGAAATCTCGCCTGAAGGAGTATTATTGTACGACGGCAGATTTTGTGTACCGGACGTTGCGGGCTTACGGCGGCAGATTATGGGCGAGGCACACTGTGCTCGGTATTCTGTCCATCCTGGTTCCACCAAGATGTATCGGGATCTCAGGTGTTTGTATTGGTGGGACGGCATGAAGAAAGACGTTGCCGAGTTTGTCAGTCAATGCCCGAACTGTCAGCAAGTCAAGATCGAGCATCAGAAGCCCGGTGGATTGTTACAGGAGATGGAGATTCCAGCCTGGAAGTGGGAGATGATTAATATGGACTTCATTGTTGGGTTGCCGCGTACTCTACGCAGGTACGACTCTATTTGGGTTATTGTGGACAGGCTGACGAAATCAGCCCATTTCCTTCCGGTCCGGACTACATATTCGGCTGAGGACTATGCCAGATTATATATCAGAGAGATAGTCAGACTTCACGGGGTCCCTGTATCTATTATTACTGACTGAGGTGCTCAGTTTACAGCTAATTTCTGGAGGTCATTTCAGGAGGGATTAGGGACCCAGGTGACCCTCAGTACAGCTTTCCATCCTCAGACTGACGGGCAGGCCGAGCGCACTATTCAGACGCTCGAGGATATGTTACGGGCTTGCGTTATTGATTTCAGGGGCAGCTGGGATGATCATTTGCCACTTATAGAGTTTGCCTACAATAACAGTTATCACTCCAGCATCCAGATGGCCCCGTATGAGGCCCTTTATGGCAGGAGATGCAGATCTCCTATTGGCTGGTTTGACGTGGGCGAGACTAAACTGATTGGGCCTGATGTGATCCAGGAGGCTGTAGATAAGGTGAAGCTCATTCGGGAGCGACTGTTAGCGGCTCAGAGCCGACAGAAAGCGTATGCTGATAGGCGACGTCGACCGTTAGAGTTCCAGACTGGTGACTGGGTATTCCTGAAGGTGTCGCCTATGAAGGGCGTTATGAGATTTGGCAGGAAGGGTAAGCTGAGTCCGCGGTACATCGGGCCATACCAGATTGTTCGGAGGATTGGCGCAGTCGCCTACGAGCTAGACTTGCCATCCGATTTGGAGTCCGTGCACCCGGTGTTTCATGTGTCTATGCTGCGGAAATGTATTGGTGACCCTTCCAGGATATTCCCAGTAGATGATCTCCAGGTGACGGAGCAGTTATCTTATGACGAGCAGCCGGTATCTATTCTGGATCGTCAGGTGAGGAGATTGCGCACTAAGGAAGTGCCTTCGGTTAAGGTTCTATGGCGAAATAACAACCGGGAAGAGATGACTTGGGAGGCGGAGGATGAGATGAAGAAGAGATTCCCCCATTTATTCCCTATGCCTCCTGTAATCTAGACTTTTGTATTTGTTGTACCAATGAACGGATGGACCATGTGTGCTATTTATATAAAATGGTTTTCCCGTTATGCTTGTGAGCCTTCATAAGATTTGTTTAACATTCGGGGACGAATGTTCTTAAGGGGGGGAGAATGTTAGGCCCCGTGTTTTCGCACAATTGGAAATCGAGAAATAATTATGACTCGGGTGTTAGAAGGACCTAATTTAATTTTTGTGAATATGACTATGTTGGTTGTGAAATCTTTAAATGCTAAGACCTCGGGGAAGGCCGAGGATAAATTTGGAATTTCGGAAATTAGTTTCGGGAATTACAAAAAGGGGCATTTCAAGAATTGGGCCAAAGAAATTACAACTCAATTGAAGCCCAAAAAGATTGAAGGGGGCCGGCCATAGTAAGTGGCCCAAGCCCACTTTTAAAGGGTCATGTGCTATGCACATGACCCCTAAGTGGATATATATGAGATATAACTAAGGATTATCAAGAAAAGAGATCAAAATTTCAAGAACCACCCCATAGAGAGGTTCGGCCGTGACTAAGGAGAAAGAGAGAAAAAAAAATTCCAAGCTTGTGTGGTGATTCAAAAATCTTGGTTTCTACATATTTGTGAAGTACTCAAGACGCTCTCCGACGTGGTACAATTAGTTTGGCACGGGGACGACGTTTTCGACAAGTCGGGGTTTCAAGAAAAGGTGAGAATTCTTACTCTTTTATGTTATAGAATTGATGTGAATGTGTTAAGCATTGGAAGTAGATGGAGATCCCGTAATTTTAACGTAAATAGAAGGTCGTGGGTGTGTGTGTGTAGTGTGTTTGGCCGTGAGTTATGGAAGGAAAGAAATGGTTTGAATTGATCTTGTTTAAGTTGGCATAATGTGTTATTGTGACCCTTAGATCGTAATTGATTGATTGTTGAATTAAATTGGCGGTGGAAAACGAATTTGGATGTTATCGGAAAGTGTATATCCTTGGTATCTTTATGTATATCAATGTATATTTTGGGTACTAGAGACTTTAGATATGACTTTTTAATGATATGGGTGAATTTGGAATGAAACGACGTTAGTTAGAATGTTCGTCGTGAAATTTTGATATTTTGAAGAACTATGGAAATTTATTGATTTTGATGCAATTTCGGGTATGGCTTAGATTGAATTTGGAATGTGTTTGACTAGTGTCGGATGGGTAAATGAATACAATTATGTGAATATAGAATTGGGATTTTGAAAGTTTGAATGGAAGTTGCCAACTTTAGAAATCATGTAGAACTTTAAAGCTAGAATGGTTTGATTGTTGTTTGGTTTGGTTGTTGATGTGTGGGCTGTTGTGGTTGGTTAATTTGAGACGAGTTATGCCTCGGGGATGTTAGATTTATAGGGGAAATGCTGCCGAAATTTCGGTAGGCAAATATGGAGTTAAAGGCATTTTTGAGCCTAAGGATCTCATTTGGTAACTTTGACCATTTGCAGATTTTTGACGAAACGGGACGGGACTTTTGGAGGAGCTTACGACATCTGAGAGGTATGTAAAGCTTCCCGATTCTTTATTTGGCATATCTTAGGGTGTTAGTTGAATATGAGACCTCCCGGAGCATTTCTGCTCCTCGAAACCCGATCCACAGAAAGGTTACTATTCATTCAATTCGATTGAAGCCTAAAGGCCCCCTTTTGGCTAGAATGCCACTATTCGTCCGAAACCTATCGAAATGTGGTCGGGTAACCTAGAAATGATTATGTATGACCCTTGGCATATAACTGCTCAAAAAACATATGTTCGCCACCTCACTTCGACTCGAGGTCGGTCCGCTACCCCCAAAATGCCCGATTTGCCCTTCGGGCCATCTTTGAGAATAGAGTTGAACGTACCACTTCTGATCTTTGGAACATCATTCCACGGGGTATGTTTGGACTATTCGATGCACTAATCCATGTATTGGACTATATGGACCATTTTGGAAATCGTTTTGCAAAATGAAACCTTATGTCGACTAAGTATTCGACTATTCTGTAATATGATATGAATTATGGGCTTACTTTGTTTTGAAACACTATTTTGAAATACGATTTGCATTTGTTTGCTCACGACTCCGCTCGTGCCTTATTATGACTTCGTTCACCGGTTCCCGGGCCGGTTTTGATTCGTGCGCTGTATGATAAATTCGGCTGTATGCTGTGTTACGGTTCCCGAGGCTTTGCCATAGGGCCCGGTTCCGTTTGGAGTTATGCTGTGATATGGCTCGGGACGCGATACACTCACCGATGATTATGATTATGTTCGGGGATGTACGGAGATTTGAAACCTTCTGGTGTTATGTTGTGTGTGGCGCCAGCGTCGGAGTGGCGACCACGTTCTTAAGCGTTTGCATGATTTTGTTGCATAAAATATATGTATATGATTTCGATACAGATTTTGACATACCAGTTTGTACCCCCTTTGACATTTGATCTGCTTTCGGTTTTGATCTATAATTCTGTACTCCGTGCTTTACATACTCAGTACATATTTCGTACTGACCCCCTCTCTCCGGGGGCTGCGTTTTATGCCCGCAGGTGCAGACATCGGTGATCCTCCGCAGTAGGCTTCACTTCTTGCTTTCCGGAGTACTCTTACTTGGTCCGGAGTCCACTTTTGGTACAGAATCCTCTACTCTGTATATATTTTGTATATTTGACAGTTTGGGTACGGCGGGGCCCTGTCTCGCCATATGTTATGTTTTGAATTCGTAGAGGCCTGTAGTCATATTTGTGGGGCGAGGGTCCTATGTGTTTATTGTCTGATTTTGCTTTCGGGTCTTAAAGCGGTCCGTTTGATATGATGGCCCCAAATGGCCCTTTTGTATATATTTGTATTTTGACCGGCGATGTCTATTCCGCCGCTTTGTTTGAGTTTGATTTGATATGACCGCTTAAGACAGATTTTCGATATAAATTATGTTTGATATAACTTTTGAAAAATTCTGAAATAAGTTTGGATTCGGAAATGAATATGTGATTTGGTCTGGGTACCCAGGTAGGGTGCCAGTCGCGGCCCACGGGGCTGGGTCGTGACATATATAAGGCACAGTTAACAGGGGGTGATGCTGTGGCCTTTAATGTGATGTATATATATAAGGCACAATTGACAGGGGTGACGCTATGACCTTTGCTGTGATGTATATATATAAAAGGTACAGTTGATAAGGGGTAACGTTGTGGCCTTTGTTGTGATGTATATATATATAAAAGGTACAGTTGATAAGGGGTAACGTTGTGGCCATTATTGTGATGTATATATATAAGGCACAGTTGACAGGGGGTGACGCTGTGGCCGTTGTTGTGATGTATATATATAAGGCACAGTTGACAGAGTGTGACGCTGTGGACTTTGTTGTGATGTATATATATAAAAGGCACACTTGATAAGGGATAACGTTGTGGCCTTTGTTGTGATGTATATATATAAGGAACAGTTGAAAGAGTGTGACGCTGTGGACTTTGTTGTGATGTATATATATAAAAGCCACACTTGATAAGGGGTAACGTTGTGGCCTTTGTTGTGATGTATATATATAAGGCATAGTTGACAGGGGGTGACGCTGTGGCCTTTGTTGTGATGTATATATATAAGGCACAGTTGACAGCGGGTGACGCTGTGGCCGTTGTTGTGATGTATATATATAAGGAACAGTTGAAAGAGTATGACGCTGTGGCCTTTGTTGTGATGTATATATATAAGGTATAGTTGACAGGAGGTGACGCTGTGGCCTTTGTTGTGATGTATATATATAAGGAACAATTGACAGTGGGTGACGCTGTGGCCTTTGTTGTGATGCATATATATAAGGCACAGTTAACAGGGGGTGACGCTGTGGCCTTTGTTGTGATGTATATATATAAGGCACAATTGACAGGGGTGACGCTATGACATTTGTTGTGATGTATATATATATAAAAGGTACAGTTGATAAGGGGTAACGTTGTGGCCATTGTTGTGATGTATATATATAAGGCATAGTTGACAGGGGGTGACGCGGAGGCCTTTGTTGTGATGTATATATATAAGGAACAGTTGAAAGAGTGTGACGCTGTGGACTTTGTTGTGATGTATATATATAAAAGGCACACTTGATAAGGGGTAACGTTGTGGCCTTTGTTGTGATGTATATATATAAGGCATAGTTGACAGGGGGTGACGCTGTGGCCTTTGTTGTGATGTATATATTTAAGGCACAGTTGACAGGGGGTAACGCTGTGGCCTTTGTTGTGATGCATATATATAAGACACAGTTAACGGGGGGTGATGTTGTGGCCTTTGTTGTGATGTTTATATATAAGGCACAATTGACAGTGGTGACGCTATGACATTTGTTGTGATGTATATATATAAAAGGCACAGTTGATAAGGGTAACGTTGTGGCCTTTGTTGTGATGTATATATATAAGGCATAGTTGACAGGGGGTGACGCTGTGGCCTTTGTTGTGATGTATATTGTTATGTCCCGTGTTTTCGTATAATTGGAAATCGAGAAATAATTACGATTTGTGTGTTAAAAAGGAAAGGATTTAATTTTTGTGAATATGACTATGTTGGTTGTGAAATCTTTAAATGCTAAGACTTCGGGAAAGGCCGAGGGTAAATTTGGAATTTCGGAAATTAGTTTCGGGAATTACAAAATGGGACTTTAGCTAATTGGGCCAAGGAAAAAAATGCAACAAATTGAGGCCCAAACCATGGAAGGGTGGCCGGCCTTGTGTAGGCCCAAACCCATAGTATTAATGTCATGTGCATAGCACATGACTCATAGTAGGATATATATCCACAACACTTTGTATTTTTCATCAAATCAACAAAAAAATCAAGAACACCCCATAAGAGAGGTTCGGCCGAACCTAGAAAAAAAAAAAAAGAAAGAAAATTCCCAAGCTTGGTTAGTGATCCAAAATTCAAAGTTTTCACATATTTGTGGAGTACTCAAGACGCTCTCCGACGTGGTATAAATAGTTTGGCACGAGGACGACGTTTTCGACAAGTCGGGTTTTCAAGGAAAGGTAAGAATTTTGCCCTTTTATGTTATAGAATTAATGTGAATGTGTTAAGCATTGGAAGTAGATGGAGATCCCGTAATTTTAACGTAAATAGAAAGTCGTGGGTGTGTGTGTGTGTAGTGTGTTTGGCCGTGAGTTATGGAAGGAAAGAAATGGTTTGAATTGATCTTGTTCAAGTTGGTATAATGTGTTGTTGTGACCCTTATGTCGTAAATGATTAATTGGTGAATGAAATTGGCGTTGAAAAATGAGTTTTGGATATTATCGGAAAGCGTATACCCTTGGTATCATTATGTATATCATTGTATATTTAGGGTGCTAGATACTTTAGATATGAACTTATAATGATGTTAATGAATTCGGAATGAAACGACGTGAGTTAGAATGTTCGTCGTGCACTTTTGATTGTTTTGAAGGATTATGGAACATAATGGATTTTGGTGTAATTTCGGGTATGGCTTGAATTGTAGTTAGGTTGTGATTGTATAAGTTTGAATGTGGAAATGAATACAATTATGTAGATGTAGAATTGGAGTTTTGAAAGTTTGAATGGAAGTTGCCAATTTAGATAACAAAGTGGAATTTTGAAGCTAGAATGGCTTGATTGTTGTTTGTGTTGTTTGTTGATGTGTGGGCTGTTGTTGTTGTTGTATTTTGAGCCAACTAAGTCTCGGGGATGTTAGATTTATAGGGGAAGTGCTGCCGAAATTTCGGTAGGCAAATATGGAGTTAAAGGCATTTTTGAGCCTAAGAATCTCAATTGGTAACTTTGACCATTTGCAGATTTTTGACGAAACGGGGCGGGACTTTTGGAAGGGCTTACGACGTCTGTGAGGTATGTAAAGCTTCCCAATTCTTTATTTGGCATATCTTAGTGTGTTAGTTGAATATGAGACCTTCCGGAGCATTTCTGCTCCTCGAAACCCGATCCACAGGAAAGTTACTATTCATTCAATCCTATTGAAGCCTAAAGGCTCCCTTTTGGCTAGAATGCCATTATTCGTCCGAAACCTGTCGAAATGTGGTCGGGTAACCTAGAAATGATTGTGTATGACCCTTGGCATATTACTGCTCGAAAGAGAATATGTTCGCCACCTCACTTCGACTCGAGATGGGTCCGTTACCCCAAAATGCCCGATTTGCCCTTCGGGCCATCTTTGAGAATAGAGTTGAACGTACCACTTCTGATCTTTGGAACATCCTTCCACGGGGTATGTTTGGACTATTCGATGCACTAATCCAGGTTTTGAACTATATGGACCATTTTGGAATCGTTTTGCAAAACGAAACCTTATGTCGATTAAGTATTCGACTATTTTGTAATAGGATATGATTTATGAGTTTACTTTGTTTTGAAACACTATTTTGAAATACGATTTGCATTTGTTTGCTCACGACTCCGCTCGTGCCTTATTATGACTTCGTTCACCGGTTCCCGGGCCGGTTTTGATTCGTGCGCCTTATGACAATTCGGCTGTATGCTGTGTTACGGTTCCCGAGGCTTCGCCATAGGGCCGGGTTCCGTTTGGAGTTATGCTGTGATATGGCTCGTGGCGCGATACGCTCACCGATGATTATGATTATGTTCGGGGATGTACGGAGATTTGAAACCTTCTGGTGTTATGCTGTGTGTGGTGCCAGCGTCGGAGTGGCGACCACGTTCTTAAGCGTCTGCATGATTTTGTTTGCATAAAATACATGTATATTATTTCGATACAGATTTTTACATACCAGTTTGTACCCCACTTTGACATTTTATTTGCTTTCGGTTTTGATCTATAATTCTGTACTCCGTGCTTTACATACTCAGTACATATTTCGTACTGACCCCCTTTCTTCGGGGGCTGCGTTTTATGCCCGCAGGTGCAGATATCGGTGATCCTCCGCAGTAGGCTTCACTTCTTGCTATTCCGGAGTACTCTTATCCGACCCGTAGTCCACTTTTGGTACAGACTCTTTTGCTTTGTATATATTTGGGTATATCTGACTATTTGGGTACGGCGGGGCCCTGTCTCGCCATATGTTTTTGTTTGAGTTTGTAGAGGCCTGTAGTCATATATGTGGGGCGAGGGTCCTAATGCACGATATTCTGTCCATCCTGGTTCCACTAAAATGTACCGGGACCTCAGGTGTTTGTATTGGTGGGACGGCATGAAGAAAGATATTGCTGAGTTTGTTAGTCAGTGCCCGAACTGCCAGCAAGTTAAGATCGAGCATCAGAAGCCCGGTGGATTATTACAGGAGATGGAAATTCCAGCCTGGAAGTGGGAGATGATTAATATGGATTTTGTTGTTGGATTACCGCGCACTCCACGCAGGTACGACTCTATCTGGGTTGTTATTGACAGGCTAACGAAATCAGCCCATTTCCTTCCGGTTCGGACTACTTATTCGGCTGAGGACTATGCCAGATTGTACATCAGAGAGATAGTCAGACTTCACGGAGTCCCGATATCTATTATTACTGACCGAGGTACCCAGTTTACAGCAAATTTCTGGAGGTCATTTCAGGAGGGATTAGGGACTCAGGTGAGTCTCAGTACAGCTTTTCACCCTCAGTCCGACGGGCAGGCCGAGCGCACTATTCAGACGCTCGAAGATATGTTGCGGGCCTGCGTTATTGATTTCAGGGGCAGCTGGGATGATCATTTGCCGCTTATTGAGTTTGCCTATATTAACAGTTATCACTCCAGCATCCAGATGGCTCCGTACGAAGCCCTGTATGGCAGGAAATGCAGATCTCCTATTGGTTGGTTTGACGTGGGCGAAACTAAGCTGATTGGGCCAGATGTGATCCAGGAAGCTGTAGATAAGGTAAAGCTTATTCGAGAGCGATTATTGGCTGCTCAGAGTCGACAGAAAGCTTATGCAGATAGACGACGTCGACCGTTAGAGTTCCGGATTGGCGACTGGGTATTCCTGAAGGTGTCGCCCATGAAGGGTGTCATGAGATTCGGTAAAAAGGGTAAGCTGAGCCCCCGGTACATTGGACCGTATCAGATCGTGCGAAAGATAGGCGAGGTCGCCTATGAGCTAGACTTACCATCCGACTTGGAGGCCGTACACCCGGTGTTTCATGTGTCTATGTTGCGGAAATGTATTGGTGATCCTGCCAGGATATTCCCAGTAGATGACCTTCAGGTGACGGAGCAGTTATCTTATGACGAGCAGCCTATATCTATTGGAAATCGAGCAGCCTATATCTATTGGAAATCGAGCAGCCGTGTTTTCGTATAATTGGAAATCGAGAAATAATTACGATTTGTGTGTTAAAAAGGAAAGGATTTAATTTTTGTGAATATGACTATGTTGGTTGTGAAATCTTTAAATGCTAAGACCTCGGGAAAGGCCGAGGGTAAATTTGGAATTTCGGAAATTAGTTTCGGGAATTACAAAACGGGACTTTAGCTAATTGGGCCAAGGAAAAAAATGCAACAAATTGAGGCCCAAACCATGGAAGGGTGGCCGGCCTTGTGTAGGCCCAAACCCATAGTATTAATGTCATGTGCATAGCACATGACTCATAGTAGGATATATATCCACAACACTTTGTATTTTTCATCAAATCAACAAAAAAATCAAGAACACCCCATAAGAGAGGTTCGGCCGAACCTAGAAAAAAAAAAAAGAAAGAAAATTCCCAAGCTTGGTTAGTGATCCAAAATTCAAAGTTTTCACATATTTGTGGAGTACTCAAGACGCTCTCCGACGTGGTATAAATAGTTTGGCACGAGGACGACGTTTTCGACAAGTCGGGTTTTCAAGGAAAGGTAAGAATTTTGCCCTTTTATGTTATAGAATTAATGTGAATGTGTTAAGCATTGGAAGTAGATGTAGATCCCGTAATTTTAACGTAAATAGAAAGTCGTGGGTGTGTGTGTGTAGTGTGTTTGGCCGTGAGTTATGGAAGGAAAGAAATGGTTTGAATTGATCTTGTTCAAGTTGGTATAATGTGTTGTTGTGACCCTTATGTCGTAAATGATTAATTGGTGAATGAAATTGGCGTTGAAAAATGAGTTTTGGATATTATCGGAAAGCGTATACCCTTGGTATCATTATGTATATCATTGTATATTTAGGGTGCTAGATACTTTAGATATGAACTTATAATGATGTTAATGAATTCGGAATGAAACGACGTGAATTAGAATGTTCGTCGTGCACTTTTGATTGTTTTGAAGGATTATGGAACATAATGGATTTTGGTGTAATTTCGGGTATGGCTTGAATTGTAGTTAAGTTGTGATTGTATAAGTTTGAATGTGGAAATGAATACAATTATGTAGATGTAGAATTGGAGTTTTGAAAGTTTGAATGGAAGTTGCCAATTTAGATAACAAAGTGGAATTTTGAAGCTAGAATGGCTTGATTGTTGTTTGTGTTGTTTGTTGATGTGTGGGCTGTTGTTGTTGTTGTATTTTGAGCCGAGCTAAGTCTCGGGGATGTTAGATTTATAGGGGAAGTGCTGCCGAAATTTCGGTAGGCAAATATGGAGTTAAAGGCATTTTTGAGCCTAAGAATCTCAATTGGTAACTTTGACCATTTGCAGATTTTTGACGAAACGGGGCGGGACTTTTGGAAGGGCTTACGACGTCTGTGAGGTATGTAAAGCTTCCCAATTCTTTATTTGGCATATCTTAGTGTGTTAGTTGAATATGAGACCTTCCGGAGCATTTCTGCTCCTCGAAACCCGATCCACAGGAAAGTTACTATTCATTCAATCCTATTGAAGCCTAAAGGCTCCCTTTTGGCTAGAATGCCATTATTCGTCCGAAACCTGTCAAAATGTGGTCGGGTAACCTAGAAATGATTGTGTATGACCCTTGGCATATTACTGCTCGAAAGAGAATATGTTCGCCACCTCACTTCGACTCGAGATGGGTCCGTTACCCTAAAATGCCCGATTTGCCCTTCGGGCCATCTTTGAGAATAGAGTTGAACGTACCACTTCTGATCTTTGGAACATCCTTCCACGGGGTATGTTTGGACTATTCGATGCACTAATCCAGGTTTTGAACTATATGGACCATTTTGGAATCGTTTTGCAAAACGAAACCTTATGTCGACTAAGTATTCGACTATTTTGTAATAGGATATGATTTATGAGTTTACTTTGTTTTGAAACACTATTTTGAAATACGATTTGCATTTGTTTGCTCACGACTCCGCTCGTGCCTTATTATGACTTCGTTCACCGGTTCCCGGGCCGGTTTTGATTCGTGCGCCTTATGACAATTCGGCCGTATGCTGTGTTACGGTTCCCGAGGCTTCGCCATAGGGCCGGGTTCCGTTTGGAGTTATGCTGTGATATGGCTCGTGACGCGATACGCTCACCGATGATTATGATTATGTTCGGGGATGTACGGAGATTTGAAACCTTCTGGTGTTATGCTGTGTGTGGTGCCAGCGTCGGAGTGGCGACCACGTTCTTAAGCGTCTGCATGATTTTGTTTGCATAAAATACATGTATATTATTTCGATACAGATTTTGACATACCAGTTTGTACCCCACTTTGACATTTGATTTGCTTTCGGTTTTGATCTATAATTCTGTACTCCGTGCTTTACATACTCAGTACATATTTCGTACTGACCCCCTTTCTTCGGGGGCTGCGTTTTGTGCCCGCAGGTGCAGATATCGGTGATCCTCCGCAGTAGGCTTCACTTCTTGCTATTCCGGAGTACTCTTATCCGACCCGGAGTCCACTTTTGGTACAGACTCTTTTGCTTTGTATATATTTGGGTATATCTGACTATTTGGGTACGGCGGGGCCCTGTCTCGCCATATGTTTTTGTTTGAGTTTGTAGAGGCCTGTAGTCATATATGTGGGGCGAGGGTCCTATGTGTCCATTGTCTGATTTTGCTTTCGGGTCTTAAAGCGGTGTGTTTGATATGATGGCCCAAACTGGCCCTTTGTATATATTTGTATTTTGACCGGCGATGTCTATTCCGCCGCTTTGTTTGAGTTTGATTTGATATGACCGCTTAAGACATATTTTCGATATAAATTATGATTGATATAACTTCTTGAAAATTCTGAAATAAGTTTGGATTCGGAAATGAATATGCGATTTGGTCTGGGCACCCAGGTAGGGTGCCAGTCGCGGCCCACGGGGCTGGGTCGTGACATATATATATAAGGCACAGTTGACAGAGGTGACGCTGTGGCCATTGTTGTGATGTATATATATAAGGCACAGTTGACAAAGTGTGACGCTGTGGACTCTGTTGTGATGTATATATATAAGGCACAGTTGACAGAGTGTGACGCTGTGGACATTGTTGTGATGTATATATATATAAGGCACAGTTGACAGGGGGTGACGCTGTGGCCTTTGTTGTGATGCATATATATAAGGCACAGTTAACAGGGGGTGATGCTGTGGCCTTTGTTGTGATGTATATACATGAGGCACAATTGACAGGGGGAGACGCTATGAACTTTGTTGTGATGTATATATATAAAAGGCTCAGTTGATAAGGGGTAACGTTGTGGCCTTTGTTGTGATGTATATATATAAGGCATAGTTGACAGGGGGTGACGCTGTGGCCTTTGTTGTGATGTATATATATAAGGCACAGTTGACAGGGGGTAACGCTGTGGCCTTTGTTGTGATGCATATATATAAGGCACAGTTAACAGGCGGTGATGCTGTGGCCTTTAATGTGATGTATATATATAAGGCACAATTGACAAGGGTGACGCTATGACCTATGTTGTGATGTATATATATAAAAGGCACAGTTGATAATGGGTAACGTTGTGGCCTTTGTTGTGATGTATATATATAAGGCATAGTTGACAGGGGGTGACGCTGTGGCCTTTGTTGTGATGTATATTGTTATGTCCCGTGTTTTCGTATAATTGGAAATCGAGAAATAATTACGATTTGTGTGTTAAAAAGGAAAGGATTTAATTTTTGTGAATATGACTATGTTGGTTGTGAAATCTTTAAATGCTAAGACCTCGGGAAAGGCCGAGGGTAAATTTGGAATTTCGGAAATTAGTTTCGGGAATTACAAAACGGGACTTTAGCTAATTGGGCCAAGGAAAAAAATGCAACAAATTGAGGCCCAAACCATGGAAGGGTGGCCGGCCTTGTGTAGGCCCAAACCCATAGTATTAATGTCATGTGCATAGCACATGACTCATAGTAGGATATATATCCACAACACTTTGTATTTTTCATCAAATCAACAAAAAAATCAAGAACACCCCATAAGAGAGGTTCGGCCGAACCTAGAAAAAAAAAAAAGAAAGAAAATTCCCAAGCTTGGTTAGTGATCCAAAATTCAAAGTTTTCACATATTTGTGGAGTACTCAAGACGCTCTCCGACGTGGTATAAATAGTTTGGCACGAGGACGACGTTTTCGACAAGTCGGGTTTTCAAGGAAAGGTAAGAATTTTGCCCTTTTATGTTATAGAATTAATGTGAATGTGTTAAGCATTGGAAGTAGATGGAGATCCCGTAATTTTAACGTAAATAGAAAGTCGTGGGTGTGTGTGTGTAGTGTGTTTGGCCGTGAGTTATGGAAGGAAAGAAATGGTTTGAATTGATCTTGTTCAAGTTGGTATAATGTGTTGTTGTGACCCTTATGTCGTAAATGATTAATTGGTGAATGAAATTGGCGTTGAAAAATGAGTTTTGGATATTATCGGAAAGCGTATACCCTTGGTATCATTATGTATATCATTGTATATTTAGGGTGCTAGATACTTTAGATATGAACTTATAATGATGTTAATGAATTCGGAATGAAACGACGTGAGTTAGAATGTTCGTCGTGCACTTTTGATTGTTTTGAAGGATTATGGAACATAATGGATTTTGGTGTAATTTCGGGTATGGCTTGAATTGTAGTTAGGTTGTGATTGTATAAGTTTGAATGTGGAAATGAATACAATTATGTAGATGTAGAATTGGAGTTTTGAAAGTTTGAATGGAAGTTGCCAATTTAGATAACAAAGTGGAATTTTGAAGCTAGAATGGCTTGATTGTTGTTTGTGTTGTTTGTTGATGTGTGGGCTGTTGTTGTTGTTGTATTTTGAGCCGAGCTAAGTCTCGGGGATGTTAGATTTATAGGGGAAGTGCTGCCGAAATTTCGGTAGGCAAATATGGAGTTAAAGGCATTTTTGAGCCTAAGAATCTCAATTGGTAACTTTGACCATTTGCAGATTTTTGACGAAACGGGGCGGGACTTTTGGAAGGGCTTACGACGTCTGTGAGGTATGTAAAGCTTCCCAATTCTTTATTTGGCATATCTTAGTGTGTTAGTTGAATATGAGACCTTCCGGAGCATTTCTGCTCCTCGAAACCCGATCCACAGGAAAGTTACTATTCATTCAATCCTATTGAAGCCTAAAGGCTCCCTTTTGGCTAGAATGCCATTATTCGTCCGAAACCTGTCGAAATGTGGTCGGGTAACCTAGAAATGATTGTGTATGACCCTTGGCATATTACTGCTCGAAAGAGAATATGTTCGCCACCTCACTTCGACTCGAGATGGGTCCGTTACCCCAAAATGCCCGATTTGCCCTTCGGGCCATCTTTGAGAATAGAGTTGAACGTACCACTTCTGATCTTTGGAACATCCTTCCACGGGGTATGTTTGGACTATTCGATGCACTAATCCAGGTTTTGAACTATATGGACCATTTTGGAATCGTTTTGCAAAACGAAACCTTATGTCGACTAAGTATTCGACTATTTTGTAATAGGATATGATTTATGAGTTTACTTTGTTTTGAAACACTATTTTGAAATACGATTTGCATTTGTTTGCTCACGACTCCGCTCGTGCCTTATTATGACTTCGTTCACCGGTTCCCGGGCCGGTTTTGATTCGTGCGCCTTATGACAATTCGGCCGTATGCTGTGTTACGGTTCCCGAGGCTTCGCCATAGGGCCGGGTTCCGTTTGGAGTTATGCTGTGATATGGCTCGTGACGCGATACGCTCACCGATGATTATGATTATGTTCGGGGATGTAAGGAGATTTGAAACCTTCTGGTGTTATGCTGTGTGTGGTGCCAGCGTCGGAGTGGCGACCACGTTCTTAAGCGTCTGCATGATTTTGTTTGCATAAAATACATGTATATTATTTCGATACAGATTTTGACATACCAGTTTGTACCCCACTTTGACATTTGATTTGCTTTCGGTTTTGATCTATAATTCTGTACTCCGTGCTTTACATACTCAGTACATATTTCGTACTGACCCCCTTTCTTCGGGGGCTGCGTTTTGTGCCCGCAGGTGCAGATATCGGTGATCCTTCGCAGTAGGCTTCACTTCTTGCTATTCCGGAGTACTCTTATCCGACCCGGAGTCCACTTTTGGTACAGACTCTTTGCTTTGTATATATTTGGGTATATCTGACTATTTGGGTACGGCGGGGCCCTGTCTCGCCATATGTTTTTGTTTGAGTTTGTAGAGGCCTGTAGTCATATATGTGGGGCGAGGGTCCTATGTGTCCATTGTCTGATTTTGCTTTCGGGTCTTAAAGCGGTGTGTTTGATATGATGGCCCAAACTGGCCCTTTGTATATATTTGTATTTTGACCGGCGATGTCTATTCCGCCGCTTTGTTTGAGTTTGATTTGATATGACCGCTTAAGACATATTTTCGATATAAATTATGATTGATATAACTTCTTGAAAATTCTGAAATAAGTTTGGATTCGGAAATGAATGTGCGATTTGGTCTGGGCACCCAGGTAGGGTGCCAGTCGCGGCCCACGGGGCTGGGTCGTGACATATATATATAAGGCACAGTTGACAGAGGTGACGCTGTGGCCATTGTTGTGATGTATATATATAAGGCACAGTTGACAAAGTGTGACGCTGTGGACTCTGTTGTGATGTATATATATAAGGCACAGTTGACAGAGTGTGACGCTGTGGACATTGTTGTGATGTATATATATATAAGGCACAGTTGACAGGGGGTGACGCTGTGGCCTTTGTTGTGATGCATATATATAAGGCACAATTAACAGGGGGTGATGCTGTGGCCTTTGTTGTGATGTATATACATGAGGCACAATTGACAGGGGGAGACGCTATGAACTTTGTTGTGATGTATATATATAAAAGGCTCAGTTGATAAGGGGTAACGTTGTGGCCTTTGTTGTGATGTATATATATAAGGCATAGTTGACAGGGGATGACGCTGTGGCCTTTGTTGTGATGTATATATATAAGGCACAGTTGACAGGGGGTAACGTTGTGGCCTTTGTTGTGATGCATATATATAAGGCACAGTTAACAGGCGGTGATGCTGTGGCCTTTAATGTGATGTATATATATAAGGCACAATTGACAGGGGTGACGCTATGACCTATGTTGTGATGTATATATATAAAAGGCACAGTTGATAATGGGTAACGTTGTGGCCTTTGTTGTGATGTATATATATAAGGCATAGTTGACAGGGGGTGACGCTGTGGCCTTTGTTGTGATGTATATATATAAGGCACAGTTGACAGGGGGTGACGTTGTGGCCGTTGTTGTGATGTATATATATAAGGAACAGTTGAAAGAGTATGACGCTGTGGCCTTTGTTGTGATGTATATATATAAGGCATAGTTGACAGGAGGTGACGCTGTGGCCTTTGTTGTGATGTATATATATAAGGAACAATTGACAGTGGGTGAAGCTGTGGCCTTTGTTGTGATGCATATATATAAGGCACAGTTAACAGGGGGTGACGCTGTGGCCTTTGTTGTGATGTATATATATAAGGCACAATTGACAGGGTTGACGCTATGACTTTTGTTGTGATGTATATATATAAAAGGCACAGGTGATAGGGGGTAACGTTGTGGCCTTTGTTGTGATGTATATATATAAGGCATAGTTGATAAGGGGTAACGTTGTGGCCTTTGTTGTGATGTATATATATAAGGCACAGTTGACAGGGGGTGACGCTGTGGCCTTTTTTGTGATGTATATATATAAGGCACAGTCGACAGGGGGTAACGTTGTCGCCTTTGTTGTGATGCATATATATAAGGCACAGTTAACAGGGGTTGATGCAGTGGCCTTTGTTGTGATGTATATATATAAAAGGCACACTTGATAAGGGGTAACGTTGTGGCCTTTGTTGTGATGTATATATATAAGGCATAGTTGACAGGGGGTGACGCTGTGGCCTTTGTTGTGATGTATATATTTAAGGCACAGTTGACAGGGGGTAACGCTGTGACCTTTGTTGTGATGCATATATATAAGACACAGTTAACGGGGGGTGATGTTGTGGCCTTTGTTGTGATGTTTATATATAAGGCACAATTGACAGTGGTGACGCTATGACATTTGTTGTGATGTATATATATATAAGGCACAGTTGATAAGGGTAACGTTTTGGCCTTTGTTGTGATGTATATATATAAGGCATAGTTGACAGGGGGTGACGCTGTGGCCTTTGTTGTGATGTATATATATAAGGCACAGTTGACAGAGGTGACGCTGTGGCCATTGTTGTGATGTATATATATAAGGCACAGTTGACAGGGGGTAACGTTGTGGCCTTTGTTGTGATGCATATATATAAGACACAGTTAACGGGGGGTGATGTTGTGGCCTTTGTTGTGATGTATATATATAAAAGGCACAGTTGATAAGGGGTAACGTTGTGTCCTTTGTTGTGATGTATATATTTAAGGCACAGTTGACAGGGGGTAACGCTGTGGCCTTTGCTGTGATGCATATATATAAGGCACAGTTAACAGGGGGTGATGCTGTGGCCTTTAATGTGATGTATATATATAAGGCACAATTGACAGGGTGACGCTATGACCTTTGTTGTGATGTATATATATAAAAGGCACAGTTGATAAGGGGTAACGTTGTGGCCTTTGTTGTGATGTATATATATATAAAAGGTACAGTTGATAAGGGGTAACGTTGTGGCCATTATTGTGATGTATATATATAAGGCACAATTGACAGGGGGTGACGCTGTGGCCTTTGTTGTGATGTATATATTTAAGGCACAGTTGACAGGGGGTAACGCTGTGGCCTTTGTTGTGATGCATATATATAAGACACAGTTAACGGGGGGTGATGTTGTGGCCTTTGTTGTGATGTTTATATATAAGGCACAATTGACAGGGGGTGACGCTATGAACTTTGTTGTGATGTATATATATAAAAGGCACAGTTGATAAGGGGTAACGTTGTGTCCTTTGTTGTGATGTATATATATCAGGCATAGTTGACAGGGGGTGACGCTGTGGCCTTTGTTGTGATGTATATATATAAGGCACAGTTGACAGGGGGTAACGCTGTGGCCTTTGTTGTGATGCATATATATAAGGCACAGTTAACAGGGGGTGATGCTGTGGCCTTTAATGTGATGTATATATATAAGGCACAATTGACAGGGGTGACGCTATGACCTTTGTTGTGATGTATATATATAAAAGGCACAGTTGATAAGGGGTAACGTTGTGGCCTTTATTGTGATGTATATATATATAAAAGGTACAGTTGATAAGGGGTAACGTTGTGGCCATTATTGTGATGTATATATATAAGGCACAATTGACAGGGGGTGACGCTGTGGCCTTTGTTGTGATGTATATATTTAAGGCACAGTTGACAGGGGGTAACGCTGTGGCCTTTGTTGTGATGCATATATATAAGACACAGTTAACGGGGGGTGATGTTGTGGCCTTTGTTGTGATGTTTATATATAAGGCACAATTGACAGGGGTTGACGCTATGAACTTTGTTGTGATGTATATATATAAAAGGCACAGTTGATAAGGGGTAACGTTGTGTCCTTTGTTGTGATGTATATATATAAGGCATAGTTGACAGGGGGTGACGTTGTGGCCTTTGTTGTGATGTATATATATAAGGCACAGTTGACAGGGGGTAACGCTGTGGCCTTTGTTGTGATGCATATATATAAGGCACAGTTAACAGGGGGTGATGCTGTGGCCTTTAATGTGATGTATATATATAAGGCACAATTGACAGGGGTGACGCTATGACCTTTGTTGTGATGTATATATATAAAAGGCACAGTTGATAAGGGGTAACGTTGTGGCCTTTGTTGTGATGTATATATATATAAAAGGTACAGTTGATAAGGGGTAACGTTGTGGCCATTATTGTGATGTATATATATAAGGCACAGTTGACAGGGGGTGACGCTGTGGCCGTTGTTGTGATGTATATATATAAGGCACAGTTGACAGAGTGTGACGCTGTGGACTTTGTTGTGATGTATATATATAAAAGGCACACTTGATAAGGGATAACGTTGTGGCCTTTGTTGTGATGTATATATATAAGGAACAGTTGAAAGAGTGTGATGCTGTGGACTTTGTTGTGATGTATATATATAAAAGCCACACTTGATAAGGGGTAACGTTGTGGCCTTTGTTGTGATGTATATATATAAGGCATAGTTGACAGGGGGTGACGCTGTGGCCTTTGTTGTGATGTATATATATAAGGCACAGTTGACAGGGGGTGACGCTGTGGCCGTTGTTGTGATGTATATATATAAGGAACAGTTGAAAGAGTATGACGCTGTGGCCTTTGTTGTGATGTATATATATAAGGTATAGTTGACAGGAGGTGACGCTGTGGCCTTTGTTGTGATGTATATATATAAGGAACAATTGACAGTGGGTGACGCTGTGGCCTTTGTTGTGATGCATATATATAAGGCACAGTTAACAGGGGGTGACGCTGTGGCCTTTGTTGTGATGTATATATATAAGGCACAATTGACAGGGGTGACGCTATGACATTTGTTGTGATGTATACATATATAAAAGGTACAGTTGATAAGGGGTAACGTTGTGGCCATTGTTGTGATGTATATATATAAGGCATAGTTGACAGGGGGTGACGCGGAGGCCTTTGTTGTGATGTATATATATATATATATATATATATATATATATATATATATGGTATAGTTAATAGGGGGTGACGCTGTGGCCTTTGTTGTGATGTATATATATAAGGCACAATTGACAAGGGTGACGCTATGACATTTGTTGTGATGTATATATATAAAAGGCACAGTTGACAGGGGGTGACGCTGTGGCCTTTGTTGTGAGGTATATATATAAGGCACAGTTGACAGGGGGTGACGCTGTGGCCTTTGTTGTGAGGTATATATATAAGGCGCAGTTGACAGGGGGTGACGCTGTGGCCTTTGTTGTGATGTATATATATATATACAAAGAATAGTTGACAGGGGTTGACGCTGTGGCCTTTGTTGTGATGCATATATATAAGGCACAGTTAACAGGGGGTGATGCTGTGGCCTTTGTTGTGAGGTATATAAATGAGGCACAGTTGACTGGGGGTGACGCTGTGGCCTTTGTTGTGATGTATATATATAAGGCACAGTTAACAGGGGGTGATGCTGTGGCCTTTGTTGTGATGTATATACATGAGGCACAATTGACAGGGGGAGACGCTATGAACTTTGTTGTGATGTATATATATAAAAGGCTCAGTTGATAAGGGGTAACGTTGTGGCCTTTGTTGTGATGTATATATATAAGGCATAGTTGACAGGGGGTGACGCTGTGGCCTTTGTTGTGATGTATATATATAAGGCACAGTTGACAGGGGGTAACGTTGTGGCCTTTGTTGTGATGCATATATATAAGGCACAGTTAACAGGCGGTCATGCTGTGGCCTTTAATGTGATGTATATATATAAGGCACAATTGACAGGGGTGACGCTATGACCTATGTTGTGATGTATATATATAAAAGGCACAGTTGATAATGGGTAACGTTGTGGCCTTTGTTGTGATGTATATATATAAGGCATAGTTGACAGGGGGTGACGCGGAGGCCTTTGTTGTGATGTATATATATATATATATATATATATATGGTATAGTTAATAGGGGGTGACGCTGTGGCCTTTGTTGTGATGTATATATATAAGGCACAATTGACAAGGGTGACGCTATGACATTTGTTGTGATGTATATATATAAAAGGCACAGTTGACAGGGGGTGACGCTGTGGCCTTTGTTGTGAGGTATATATATAAGGCACAGTTAACAGGGGGTGATGCTGTGGCCTTTAATGTGATGTATATATATAAGGCACAATTGACAGGGGTGACGCTATGACCTTTGTTGTGATGTATATATATAAAAGGCACAGTTGATAAGGGGTAACGTTGTGGCCTTTGTTGTGATGTATATATATATAAAAGGTACAGTTGATAAGGGGTAACGTTGTGGCCATTATTGTGATGTATATATATAAGGCACAATTGACAGGGGGTGACGCTGTGGCCTTTGTTGTGATGTATATATTTAAGGCACAGTTGACAGGGGGTAACGCTGTGGCCTTTGTTGTGATGTATATATATAAGACACAGTTAACGGGGGGTGATGTTGTGGCCTTTGTTGTGATGTTTATATATAAGGCACAATTGACAGGGGTTGACGCTATGAACTTTGTTGTGATGTATATATATAAAAGGCACAGTTGATAAGGGGTAACGTTGTG
The DNA here is from genome assembly GCF_019175385.1 of Lycium barbarum. Taxonomy (NCBI): domain Eukaryota; kingdom Viridiplantae; phylum Streptophyta; class Magnoliopsida; order Solanales; family Solanaceae; genus Lycium; species Lycium barbarum. The sequence goes on from NW_026843398.1 coordinate 680,494, forward strand.
TCCTTTGTTGTGATGTATATATATAAGGCATAGTTGACAGGGGGTGACGTTGTGGCCTTTGTTGTGATGTATATATATAAGGCACAGTTGACAGGGGGTAACGCTGTGGCCTTTGTTGTGATGCATATATATAAGGCACAGTTAACAGGGGGTGATGCTGTGGCCTTTAATGTGATGTATATATATAAGGCACAATTGACAGGGGTGACGCTATGACCTTTGTTGTGATGTATATATATAAAAGGCACAGTTGATAAGGGGTAACGTTGTGGCCTTTGTTGTGATGTATATATATATAAAAGGTACAGTTGATAACGGGTAACGTTGTGGCCATTATTGTGATGTATATATATAAGGCACAGTTGACAGGGGGTGACGCTGTGGCCGTTGTTGTGATGTATATATATAAGGCACAGTTGACAGAGTGTGACGCTGTGGACTTTGTTGTGATGTATATATATAAAAGATACACTTGATAAGGGATAACGTTGTGGCCTTTGTTGTGATGTATATATATAAGGAACAGTTGAAAGAGTGTGATGCTGTGGACTTTGTTGTGATGTATATATATAAAAGCCACACTTGATAAGGGGTAACGTTGTGGCCTTTGTTGTGATGTATATATATAAGGCATAGTTGACAGGGGGTGACGCTGTGGCCTTTGTTGTGATGTATATATATAAGGCACAGTTGACAGGGGGTGACGCTGTGGCCGTTGTTGTGATGTATATATATAAGGAACAGTTGAAAGAGTATGACGCTGTGGCCTTTGTTGTGATGTATATATATAAGGTATAGTTGACAGGAGGTGACGCTGTGGCCTTTGTTGTGATGTATATATATAAGGAACAATTGACAGTGGGTGACGCTGTGGCCTTTGTTGTGATGCATATATATAAGGCACAGTTAACAGGGGGTGACGCTGTGGCCTTTGTTGTGATGTATATATATAAGGCACAATTGACAGGGGTGACGCTATGACATTTGTTGTGATGTATACATATATAAAAGGTACAGTTGATAAGGGGTAACGTTGTGGCCATTGTTGTGATGTATATATATAAGGCATAGTTGACAGGGGGTGACGCGGAGGCCTTTGTTGTGATGTATATATATATATATATATATATATATATATATGGTATAGTTAATAGGGGGTGACGCTGTGGCCTTTGTTGTGATGTATATATATAAGGCACAATTGACAAAGGTGACGCTATGACATTTGTTGTGATGTATATATATAAAAGGCACAGTTGACAGGGGGTGACGCTGTGGCCTTTGTTGTGAGGTATATATATAAGGCACAGTTGACAGGGGGTGACGCTGTGGCCTTTGTTGTGAGGTATATATATAAGGCGCAGTTGACAGGGGGTGACGCTGTGGCCTTTGTTGTGATGTATATATATATATACAAAGAATAGTTGACAGGGGTTGACGCTGTGGCCTTTGTTGTGATGCATATATATAAGGCACAGTTAACAGGGGGTGATGCTGTGGCCTTTGTTGTGAGGTATATAAATAAGGCACAGTTGACTGGGGGTGACGCTGTGGCCTTTGTTGTGATGTATATATATAAGGCACAGTTAACAGGGGGTGATGCTGTGGCCTTTGTTGTGATGTATATACATGAGGCACAATTGACAGGGGGAGACGCTATGAACTTTGTTGTGATGTATATATATAAAAGGCTCAGTTGATAAGGGGTAACGTTGTGGCCTTTGTTGTGATGTATATATATAAGGCATAGTTGACAGGGGGTGACGCTGTGGCCTTTGTTGTGATGTATATATATAAGGCACAGTTGACAGGGGGTAACGTTGTGGCCTTTGTTGTGATGCATATATATAAGGCACAGTTAACAGGCGGTCATGCTGTGGCCTTTAATGTGATGTATATATATAAGGCATAATTGACAGGGGTGACGCTATGACCTATGTTGTGATGTATATATATAAAAGGCACAGTTGATAATGGGTAACGTTGTGGCCTTTGTTGTGATGTATATATATAAGGCATAGTTGACAGGGGGTGACGCGGAGGCCTTTGTTGTGATGTATATATATATATATATATATATATATATATATATGGTATAGTTAATAGGGGGTGACGCTGTGGCCTTTGTTGTGATGTATATATATAAGGCACAATTGACAAGGGTGACGCTATGACATTTGTTGTGATGTATATATATAAAAGGCACAGTTGACAGGGGGTGACGCTGTGGCCTTTGTTGTGAGGTATATATATAAGGCACAGTTGACAGGGGGTGACGCTGTGGCCTTTGTTGTGAGGTATATATATAAGGCGCAGTTGACAGGGGGTGACGCTGTGGCCTTTGTTGTGATGTATATATATATATACAAAGAACAGTAGACAGGGGTTGACGCTGTGGCCTTTGTTGTGATGCATATATATAAGGCACAGTTAACAGGGGGTGATGCTGTGGCCTTTGTTGTGAGGTATATAAATAAGGCACAGTTGACTGGGGGTGACGCTGTGGCCTTTGTTGTGATGTATATATATAAGGCACAGTTAACAGGGGGTGATGCTGTGGCCTTTGTTGTGATGTATATACATGAGGCACAAGTTGACAGGGGGAGACGCTATGAACTTTGATTGTGATGTATATATATAAAGGCTCAGTTGATAAGGGGTAACGTATGTGGCCTTTGTTGTGATGTATATATATAAGGCATAGTTGACAGGGTGTGACGTTGTGGCCTTTGTTGTGATGTATATATATAAGGCACAAGTTGACAGGGGGTGACGTTGTGGCCTTTGTTGTGATGCATATATATAAGGCACAGTTAACAGGCGGTGATGCTGTGGCCTTTATGTGATGTATATATATAAGGCACAATTGACAGGGGTGACGCTATGACCTATGTTGTGATGTATATATATAAAAGGCACAGTTGATAAGGGGTAACGTTGTGGCCTTTGTTGAGATGTATATATATAAGGCATAGTTGACAGGGGGTGACGCTGTGGCCTTTGTTGTGATGTATATATATAAGGCACAGTTGACAGGGGGTGACGATGTGGCCATTGTTGTGATGTATATATATAAGGCACAGTTGACAAAGTGTGACGCTGTGGACTTTGTTGTGATGTATATATATAAGGCACAGTTGACAGAGTGTGACGCTGTGGACATTGTTGTGATGTATATATATAAAAGGCACAATTGATAAGGGGTAACGTTGTGGCCTTTGTTGTGATGTATATATAAAAGGCATAGTTGACAGGGGGTGACGCTGTGGCCTTTGTTGTGATGTATATATATAAGGCACAGTTGACAGGGGGTAACGCTGTGGCCTTTGTTGTGATGCATATATATAAGACACAGTTAACAGGGGGTGATGCTGTGGCCTTTGTTGTGATGTATATATATAAGGCACAATTGACAGTGGTGACGCTATGACATTTGTTGTGATGTATATATATAAAAGGCACAGTTGATAAGGGTAACGTTGTGGCCTTTGTTGTGATGTATATATATAAGGCATAGTTGACAGGGGTGACGCTGTGGCCTTTGTGGTGATGTATATATATAAGGCTCAGTTGACAGGGGGTGACGCTGTGGCCATTGTTGTGATGTATATATATAAGGCACAGTTGACAGAGTGTGACGCTGTGGCCTTTGTTGTGATGTATATATATAAGGAACAATTGACAGGGGGTGACGCTGTGGCCTTTGTTGTGATGCATATATATAAGGCACAGTTAACAGGCGGTGATGCTGTGGCCTTTGTTGTGATGTTTATACATAAGGCACAATTGACAGGGGGTGACGCTATGAACTTTGTTGTGATGTATATATATAAAAGGCACAGTTGATAAGGGGTAACGTTGTGGCTTTTGTTGTGATGTATATATATAAGGCAAAGTTGACAGGGGTGACGCTGTGGCCTTTGTTGTGATGTATATATATAAGGCACAGTTGACAGGGGGTAACGCTGTGGCCTTTGTTGTGATGCATATATATAAGGCACAGTTAACAGGGGGTGATGCTGTGGCCTTTAGTGTGATGTATATATATAAGGCACAATTGACAGGGGTGACGCTATGACCTTTGTTGTGATGTATATATATAAAAGGCACAGTTGATAAGGGGTAACGTTGTGGCCTTTGTTGTGATGTATATATATAAGGCATAGTTGACAGGGGGTGACGCTGTGGCCTTTGTTGTGATGTATATATATAAGGCACAGTTGACAGGGGGTGACGCTGTGGCCTTTGTTGTGATGTATATATAGAAGGCACAGTTGACAGAGTCTGACGCTGTGGCCTTTGTTGTGATGTATATATATAAGGCTTAGTTGACACGGGGTGAAGCTGTGGCCTTTGTTGTGATGTATATATATAAGGAACAATTGACAGAGGGTGACGCTGTGGCCTTTGTTGTGATGCGTATATATAAGGCACAGTTAATAGGGGGTGATGCTCTGGCCTTTGTTGTGATGTATATATATAAGGCACAATTGACAGGGGTGACGCTATGACATTTGTTGTGATATATATATATATATAAAAGGCACAGTTGATAAGGGGTAACGTTGTGGCCTTTGTTGTGATGTATATATATAAGGCATAGTTGACAGGGGGTGACGCTTTGGCCTTTGTTGTGACGTATATATATAAGTGTTATATCCCGCATTTTTCACATTCGGATAATTCAAGGCAATCGCGGGAAGATAACAAGCAAGGCCATATCTTATTTTGTTTGACATATGAGTTGCTTATGAAAAACTTAGAAGTGGAATTAATAAGGAAGGTCAAGGGCATAAAGGGAAATTCGCAATATGACTCGTGAAAATATGGAAGAAGATGAAGGGCAATTTTGGTTACATAAACTAGCAAAAAAATACAAGTGGGCTTGAAAGTAAATATTTGGGAAATTTCTAGGCCCAACCGGCCAAGGACTTGGGTCCAAGCCCATATTGAACAAAAATTTGTCAATAAATAGGATGAGTAAGTCATCCTTATCTTGCTAACCTCTAGAAATTTCAAGACTTGAGGAGAAAAGAAAGAAGGAGAAAATAACCTAGGCCATTCGGCCATAACAAGAATTCCCAAGAAACATTTGCAAAATTCCTCCAAAAATCATTTTCTACCAAGTGAAGGGTGCTTAACAAGGTGGAGTTGTTGTTGGAGCAAGAAAGGTTCAAAATCATACAAGTTGCCAAGAGTTAGGCAAATAAGAAGTTGAAGAAGATAGGTAAATTCTAATCTTGTTTTATGTGTTATATATGGTTTATATGTGTTGTAGTATGCTAAAATGGATGAAATTCATGAAGGAGAGAAATATGATATGTGGCCGTGTACCTATATGTATGTGTAGAAGCCATGCTTCAATTGTGTTAACTAGTATTTGGTTGTTATGTTTGTAAGTAATGTGTAGAAAATGAAAGTTGAATGAGTTGGAGAATATTGATGTTGTGTATGGCCGTGAGGTATAGTAATTTTATTATGTGTACATGGCCGTGTATATTGTATGTATGGCAATGTATATGTGTTGAAGAATGAAGAATAATGAGCAAGTTATATTCAATGTTGTAGTTGTTGTGTCGTAGATTTCATATCGCAAATAAAGGTTTGGTGACCTTGGTGAAGTATTGGTAAGTGGGAGATTATGTATATTGGAGGACAATGTTCTTGCATGGATAGTAAGTAATGGTATTAGTATAATGTTGAGGAAATATATATTACAAGGTTGCTATTGTGTTTATTGAAGTTGGAAAGTTTTGAAGAAAGTAGCAAATTGATATCATGTGTCTTGAACTAAATGTGTGAATCACTAGTGTGATTATTGAGCTATGATAATAGTTTGGCCGGGTTTGAATTCCCGGATTGTGTTTATCAAGAATTTGGTTATATTGAATGTCGAGGATGGTGTATTTACAGAGGAAATGCTGCCGAAATTTCGGTAGCCAATTGTTTCCTTAAGGTGTTAACTCTAAGTATGCTAATGAGAGTTTTGGTAAAAATGACCAAATCGCAGATTTTGACGAGATTGTGACTCGAATTTGGAGTAGCTAAAGGAGCGGAAAGAGGTATGTAAGGCTTCACCTTTCTTTCTATGGCATGTCTTAACTAAACGAAGTCGGGTACGAGTCTCGGGGATAACCCTAATCCCCGGAATCCGCACCTAAAGTTTTCAACTTTTCGTTCAATTGAATTGAAGTAGAAAGTGTGCAAAACGATGAAAAGACCTTCTAGACCTCTATAACTTGCCTAAGTGGGACCCGATTACCCTAAGACTCATACAAGTAACGTTATGACACGTACTATGGGTAAATTATATACGCTACCTCGTCCGGCCCGAGGTGGGCCCGTTACTCTCGGATTTTCCTATAATCTTGGTTAACGTACTTGAAGTGAATCAAAAGGGGGCCTTTGATCCCGATTTCGTCACCAAGTGATAAGTACTATGACTACTCCAGCGGGAGTGTTTCTATGATGATAATGATAATGACAATGTCGGACAAGAGAATGTAGCTATGATAAGTACGACCGGAACGACTCTACGACTAAGCCAAGTACTTCATATAAACATGAAAGCGATAAACTAATTGTTGAATCATATTTATATTTTCTAGTTATAACTTTATTTTCTAAAATACCTAAGATTTCATTTTCGGTTACTGTAACACTATTTTCCGTTGATAGTTTCGCCTTAAAACACTTGTTCCTTCAAGGTGAGACAAAGCTATCACTAGCATTCCGTAATGTAATCGGAGGTCACCGACCTTATGTCACTCCGATGGATACATGATTTTCCTTGGCTCTCTTGTGTGCTTATATGATATAGGTACATAAAACGGGTATACGTGTATGGGTATGTATATATATATGGTAAAGTAAATGTATATAAGACATGTATATGCATAAAAGATGAGTAAATGTATATGTATGTGTATGTGGGGAAAAAGGGAAGGGCCACTGTTATATCACCACCTGATTCAGCTGGATTCCATCCTGGACGCGGGATGCCCGGACGCGGGATATGGGATGAGCCGTACGCGGCGTCTGTATATATATATATATAATGTGTGATACATATGTGATGTACTATGTTGGGTCATCGTTGGGGAGGGGGTTGGGAGAGCCGATTGTATTCGGCGTCTGTAAATGTAAATGAAAGATACCGTCTACTGAATTGTACTGTTTTCTGTATACATGAATAAGGGACACCGAGGGGGGGGTTGGGAGAGCCGATTGTATTCGGTGTCCGTAAACGTGAGCAAATGATACCGTTACTGAAACGTACTGTTTTATTTCTGTACACGAGAATAAGTAATATAAAGATGTGATTCCTATGCCTATGAAAAGAAACGTTTCAAAGACGAAAAGACAAGCCTACATGACAGCAGGCCTAAAGAGGGGCCTTCCTATGTACAGGTTACGTTCTTGCCTCGTTATACGCCCTATGGCTCCGTGATATTATTATTGATCGTACTTCATGTTACTGCTTGTATTGTTTTCCATGCCTTACATACTCGGTACATTATTCGTACTGACGTCCCTTCTTGTGGACGCTGCGTTTCATGCCGCGCAGGTCAGCAGGTATACGGACCAGATTCCTAGTGCCCTATCAGCAGCATTCGACAGCGCTCCAGTTGTTCCGGAGCCTTATTTCATCGGTACTATTTTGTGTATGTATTTCGGGCGCGATAGTACTCGGCCCTTTCTCTGTATAACTGTACTATGTCTAGAGGCTCGTAGACAGATATACACAGTCAGCTATGTACAGTTTAATGTATTTTATTCCGAATGGTCCGCGTTCTGGTGTAACGCGATATTAGAAAGTTTACTGCAAATGTTAATGTTTAGAAAAAAAAAAAATATGGCACTGTTTGTACAGGATAGCTAAGGGGTGCTCGGTACAAGTATCGGGTACTCGTCACGGCCCCTGGTCGGGTCGTGACAGAAGTGGTATCAGAGCAGTTCGGTCCTAGGGTTTGTCTACGAGCCGTGTCCAGTAGAGTCTTGTCTATGGGTGTGTAGCGCGCCATACTTATAGACAGGAGGCTACAGGGCATTTAGGAAATGTGACCTTCTTTGTATTCTGAAATCGTGCGATAGAGCTATGTTACCAGGCTTCCATGCTCCTTTTCTAAAACCGATGTTATGGTTTCAGTAATGCCGCCGAAGAGAAAGGCTACGACGGCCGAGAAAGCCAAGGGGGCGGCGGCCCGCAGAGTTGAACAGGAGCTAGACGAAGAAGAATCTCACAATGAAGCTCCCCCTCAGACTGTTCCTGCACCCCCTGCACCGGCAGAGCAGGGAAGAGCTCCAGCTCCAGCCCCCGCACCTCCAGTTCCACCGCCAGCAGCTCCGGGCCAGCAGATGGCAGAGGCCATCCAGTTATTGACCCAGCTAGTCGCCGCGCAAGCTCAGCAGCAAGATGTGGACACAGGCGACAGGGCGGTAAGCGCAAGGGCCCGAGACTTTATTACCCTGAAGCCGCCAGAGTTCTATGGATCGAAGCCAGAGGAGGACCCGCAGGGTTTTATAGACGAGATGCTGAGGACTCTGAGGATCATACATGCTTCGGATACGGAGTCCGTAGAGTTGGCTTCATACAGGCTGCGGGATGTGGCAGTTCTGTGGTACGGTAACTGGATATCATCGAGGGGAGCAAATGCACCCCCTCCGGTTTGGCAGGAGTTCACTGAGGCTTTCCTACGACATTTTCTACCGCCAGAGGTTCGACGGGCTCGAGCCGATATGTTCTTGAACTTGAGACAGGGAAATATGAGCGTTCGGGAATACAGCCTTCGTTTCAACTCGCTCGCCAGGTATGCCCCCGCCCTGATAGCAGATAGGGGAGACCATGTGCACCGATTTGTAAGCGGGCTAGGGCCACATTTGGTTAAGGAGTGTTTGACGGCCTCACTCCAAGACGGGATGACTATTACTCGCATCCAGGCCCACGCCCAAAATCTGGAGGAGCAGTATCAGACACGGAGAGAGGAGAGCTATCCAGATAGGGGTTCCAGAAAAAAAGGCAGATTTTCTAGGGGTAGGAGCGAGTATAGAGGGGGGCAGGCACAAGAGCAATCTGGGTATTCGGGCCAACCAGCGGCCAGTGCACCTCCTCGATTAGCGGAATGGGGATTTGACCGACCTACCAATTCAGGAACAGGACAAGGCTCTAAGGCTTCAAGACTCCAGTACAGAGCCGATTCTAGCAGGACGGGGCTTCCCCCACCACGATGTGCTCGGTGTGGCAAGCCACACTCTGGGCAGTGCTACCTAGACACCGGTGGTTGTTTTGCCTGTGGTCGGACTGACCATTTTGTACGTGATTGCCCACTAAAGGATGGAGGAGGCCAAACTCAGCCAGCCGGATCAGCGATCGGTTCGTCGTCGACCGTGCGCCCTCGTGGACAGACTTCTCAGGCTCCAGCAGGCCGCGGCCGAGGTAGGGGAGGAGCACCTAGTTCAGCCGGTCCTCCGCACCGCCTATATGCACTGACAGGACGACAGGACCCTGAGGCTTCCGCAGACGCGGCCACAGGTACTTTTTCAGTATCCTCTGTGATAGACATGTGTTAATTAATTCGAAATTTATTTTTTTCCCTATACTGTCCTCTGTATTACTGAACACATTGAGAATTTGGAAATTTGGACGGAAGTGGCCATACGCATAGGTAAAAGGCGAACACCCGAAAATTGCGAAGGTTAGAACTGTAAATAAAGGAAAAGACGTGTTACGCGGACGTTTCGAAAACTGCCGAGACCCCAACTCGTTCCATATTATGCGGCATAAGTAGTACGAGGAAGCGGAAGTAAAAATATTGACACCGAGACATTGAAATGCATTAAAGCTTCAAGGTTAAGCGTGCTCAGGTGGGAGTAATCCCATGATGGGTGACCCCCTGGGAAATATGCTGAAAATTTCATAGATGCGGAAACAAGAGCCGAGTGTAAAAGTAGGTAGCCCAGAGTAAATTGGGGTGTGGGAAGTGGTTAGAAACCCCACACGAGTCACATAGGCCGAGCCGGACTAGACTAACAGAAAAAGGGAAGTCGTGACAACGGAAAGCTTTGGGAACGAAGGAGAAAAGTACAAATGTCAGGGTGAGGCCAATATTGAGTCCACACTAGCTAAGGCAAGGAATACCTAATATGGCGGTATACGGGAACATGTCTAGTGAGGGGATAGACGCAGCGGACGCCATGAAGAAGGAATTTCAACCGTAAAGATCGTAAAAAGGGCAACCTAAGCTTCTAAGATGAATATGCTAAGCGACAGGAGGTATTTACAAAGGAGACCTCCCCGAAATATTATACTACGCTATGAGGCAAGTTTAACATTCGAGGACGAATGTTCTGAAGGGGGGGAGGATGTTATATCCCGCATTTTTCACATTCGGATAATTCAAGGCAATCGCGGGAAGATAACAAGCAAGGCCATATCTTATTTTGTTTGACATATGAGTTGCTTATGAAAAACTTAGAAGTGGAATTAATAAGGAAGGTCAAGGGCATAAAGGGAAATTCGCAATATGACTCGTGAAAATATGGAAGAAGATGAAGGGCAATTTTGGTTACATAAACTAGCAAAAAAATACAAGTGGGCTTGAAAGTAAATATTTGGGAAATTTCTAGGCCCAACCGGCCAAGGACTTGGGTCCAAGCCCATATTGAACAAAAATTTGTCAATAAATAGGATGAGTAAGTCATCCTTATCTTGCTAACCTCTAGAAATTTCAAGACTTGAGGAGAAAAGAAAGAAGGAGAAAATAACCTAGGCCATTCGGCCATAACAAGAATTCCCAAGAAACATTTGCAAAATTCCTCCAAAAATCATTTTCTACCAAGTGAAGGGTGCTTAACAAGGTGGAGTTGTTGTTGGAGCAAGAAAGGTTCAAAATCATACAAGTTGCCAAGAGTTAGGCAAATAAGAAGTTGAAGAAGATAGGTAAATTCTAATCTTGTTTTATGTGTTATATATGGTTTATATGTGTTGTAGTATGCTAAAATGGATGAAATTCATGAAGGAGAGAAATATGATATGTGGCCGTGTACCTATATGTATGTGTAGAAGCCATGCTTCAATTGTGTTAACTAGTATTTGGTTGTTATGTTTGTAAGTAATGTGTAGAAAATGAAAGTTGAATGAGTTGGAGAATATTGATGTTGTGTATGGCCGTGAGGTATAGTAATTTTATTATGTGTACATGGCCGTGTATATTGTATGTATGGCAATGTATATGTGTTGAAGAATGAAGAATAATGAGCAAGTTATATTCAATGTTGTAGTTGTTGTGTCGTAGATTTCATATCGCAAATAAAGGTTTGGTGACCTTGGTGAAGTATTGGTAAGTGGGAGATTATGTATATTGGAGGACAATGTTCTTGCATGGATAGTAAGTAATGGTATTAGTATAATGTTGAGGAAATATATATTACAAGGTTGCTATTGTGTTTATTGAAGTTGGAAAGTTTTGAAGAAAGTAGCAAATTGATATCATGTGTCTTGAACTAAATGTGTGAATCACTAGTGTGATTATTGAGCTATGATAATAGTTTGGCCGGGTTTGAATTCCCGGATTGTGTTTATCAAGAATTTGGTTATATTGAATGTCGAGGATGGTGTATTTACAGAGGAAATGCTGCCGAAATTTCGGTAGCCAATTGTTTCCTTAAGGTGTTAACTCTAAGTATGCTAATGAGAGTTTTGGTAAAAATGACCAAATCGCAGATTTTGACGAGATTGTGACTCGAATTTGGAGTAGCTAAAGGAGCGGAAAGAGGTATGTAAGGCTTCACCTTTCTTTCTATGGCATGTCTTAACTAAACGAAGTCGGGTACGAGTCTCGGGGATAACCCTAATCCCCGGAATCCGCACCTAAAGTTTTCAACTTTTCGTTCAATTGAATTGAAGTAGAAAGTGTGCAAAACGATGAAAAGACCTTCTAGACCTCTATAACTTGCCTAAGTGGGACCCGATTACCCTAAGACTCATACAAGTAACGTTATGACACGTACTATGGGTAAATTATATACGCTACCTCGTCCGGCCCGAGGTGGGCCCGTTACTCTCGGATTTTCCTATAATCTTGGTTAACGTACTTGAAGTGAATCAAAAGGGGGCCTTTGATCCCGATTTCGTCACCAAGTGATAAGTACTATGACTACTCCAGCGGGAGTGTTTCTATGATGATAATGATAATGACAATGTCGGACAAGAGAATGTAGCTATGATAAGTACGACCGGAACGACTCTACGACTAAGCCAAGTACTTCATATAAACATGAAAGCGATAAACTAATTGTTGAATCATATTTATATTTTCTAGTTATAACTTTATTTTCTAAAATACCTAAGATTTCATTTTCGGTTACTGTAACACTATTTTCCGTTGATAGTTTCGCCTTAAAACACTTGTTCCTTCAAGGTGAGACAAAGCTATCACTAGCATTCCGTAATGTAATCGGAGGTCACCGACCTTATGTCACTCCGATGGATACATGATTTTCCTTGGCTCTCTTGTGTGCTTATATGATATAGGTACATAAAACGGGTATACGTGTATGGGTATGTATATATATATGGTAAAGTAAATGTATATAAGACATGTATATGCATAAAAGATGAGTAAATGTATATGTATGTGTATGTGGGGAAAAAGGGAAGGGCCACTGTTATATCACCACCTGATTCAGCTGGATTCCATCCTGGACGCGGGATGCCCGGACGCGGGATATGGGATGAGCCGTACGCGGCGTCTGTATATATATATATATAATGTGTGATACATATGTGATGTACTATGTTGGGTCATCGTTGGGGAGGGGGTTGGGAGAGCCGATTGTATTCGGCGTCTGTAAATGTAAATGAAAGATACCGTCTACTGAATTGTACTGTTTTCTGTATACATGAATAAGGGACACCGAGGGGGGGGGTTGGGAGAGCCGATTGTATTCGGTGTCCGTAAACGTGAGCAAATGATACCGTTACTGAAACGTACTGTTTTATTTCTGTACACGAGAATAAGTAATATAAAGATGTGATTCCTATGCCTATGAAAAGAAACGTTTCAAAGACGAAAAGACAAGCCTACATGACAGCAGGCCTAAAGAGGGGCCTTCCTATGTACAGGTTACGTTCTTGCCTCGTTATACGCCCTATGGCTCCGTGATATTATTATTGATCGTACTTCATGTTACTGCTTGTATTGTTTTCCATGCCTTACATACTCGGTACATTATTCGTACTGACGTCCCTTCTTGTGGACGCTGCGTTTCATGCCGCGCAGGTCAGCAGGTATACGGACCAGATTCCTAGTGCCCTATCAGCAGCATTCGACAGCGCTCCAGTTGTTCCGGAGCCTTATTTCATCGGTACTATTTTGTGTATGTATTTCGGGCGCGATAGTACTCGGCCCTTTCTCTGTATAACTGTACTATGTCTAGAGGCTCGTAGACAGATATACACAGTCAGCTATGTACAGTTTAATGTATTTTATTCCGAATGGTCCGCGTTCTGGTGTAACGCGATATTAGAAAGTTTACTGCAAATGTTAATGTTTAGAAAAAAAAAAAAATATGGCACTGTTTGTACAGGATAACTAAGGGGTGCTCGGTACAAGTATCGGGTACTCGTCACGGCCCCTGGTCGGGTCGTGACAATAAGGCACAGTTGACAGGGGGTGACGCTGTGGCCTTTGTTGTGATGTATATATATTAGGCACAGTTGACAGAGTGTGACGCTGTGGACTATGTTATGATGTATATATGTATATATATATATATATATATATATAGTTGACAGGGGGTGACGTTGTGGCCTTTGTTGTGATGTATATATATAAGGCACAGTTGACAGGGGCTGTCGCTGTGGCCTTTGCTGTGATATATATATATATATATATATATATATATATATATATATATATATGGCACAGTTGACAGCAGCGCATCAGAAGATTGCCTCTTCCCCTCTATCAGAAGATTGCCTCGTGTGGAAGGTTGACTCTGAACTTCAGTCAATGGGATGAGGGTGACGCTGTGGCCTTTGTGGTGATGTGTATATATATATATATATATAAGGCACAATTGGCAGGGGGTGACGCTGTGGCCTTTGTTGTGATGTGTATATATATATAAATAAGACACAGTTGCCAGGGGGTGACGCTGTGGCCTTCGTTGTGATGTATATATATAAGGCACAGTTGAAAGGGGGTGACGTTGTGGCCTTTGTTGTGATATATATATATAAGGCACAGTTGACAGAGTGTGACGTTGTGATGTATATATATATATAGGTATATATGTCACAGTTGACAGAGGGTGACACTGTGGCCTTTGTTGTGATGTATATATTTATATATATAAGGCACAGATGACGGAGGGTGACGATGTGGCCTTTGTTGTGATGTATATATATAAGGCATAGTTGATAGGGGGTGACGCAGTGGCCTTTGTTGTGATGTATATAAATATGTCACAGTTGATAGGGGGTGACGCTGTGGCCTTTGTTGTGATGTATATATATATATGGCATAGTTAACAAGGGGTGATGCTGTGGCCTTTGTTGTGATGTGTGTGTATATATATAAGGAACCATTGACAGGGGGTGACGCTGTGGCCTTTGTTTTGAGGTATATATATAAGGAACAGTTGACAAGGGGTGACGCTGTGGCCTTTGTTGTGATGTGTGTATATATATATAAGGCACAGTTGACAGAGGGTGACGCTGTGGCCTTTGTTTTGAGGTATATATATAAGGAACAGTTGACAGGGGGTGACGCTGTGGCCTTTGTTGTGATGTATATATATATATATATATAAGGTACAGATGACAGAGGGTGACGATATGGCCTTTGTTGTGAGGTATATATATAAGGCACAGCTGACAGGGGTGACACTATGACATTTGTTGTGATGTATATATATAAAAGGCACAGTTGATAAGGGGTAACGTTGTGGCCTTTGTTGTGATGTATATATATAAGGCATAGTTGACAGGGGGTGACGCGGTGGCCTTTGTTGTGATGTATATATATATATATATATATATATATATATATATATATATATATGGCATAGTTAATAGGGGGTGACGCTGTGGCTTTTATTGTGATGTATATATATAAGTCACAATTGGCAGGGTGACGCTATGACATTTGTTGTGATGCATATATATAAAAGGCACAGTTGACAGGGGGTGACGCTGTGGCCTTTGTTGTGAGGTATATATCTAAGGCACAGTTGACAGGGGGTGACGCTGTGGCCTATGTTGTGATGTATATAATTATATATATATATATATATATATATATATAAGGAACCGTTCACAGGGGGTGACGCTGTGGCCTTTGTTGTGAGGTATATATACAAGGAACAGTTGACAGCGGGTGACGCTGTGGCCTTTGTTGTGATGCATATATATAAGGCACAGTTAACAGGCGGTGATGCTGTGGCCTTTGTTGTGATGTATATACATAAGGCACAATTGACAGGGGGTGACGCTATGAACTTTGTTGTGATGTATATATATAAAAGGCACAGTTGATAAGGGGTAACATTGTGGCCTTTGTTGTGATGTATATATATAAGGCAAAGTTGACAGGGGTGACGTTGTGGCCTTTGTTGTGATGTATATATATAAGGCACAGTTGACAGGGGGTAACGCTGTGGCCTTTGTTGTGATGCATATATATAAGGCACAATTAACAGGGGGTGATGCTGTGGCCTTTAGTGTGATGTATATATATAAGGCACAATTGACAGAGTCTGACGCTGTGGCCTTTGTTGTGATGTATATATATAAGGCTTAGTTGACACGGGGTGAAGCTGTGGCCTTTGTTGTGATGTATATATATAAGGAACAATTGACAGAGGGTGACGCTGTGGCCTTTGTTGTGATGCGTATATATAAGGCACAGTTAACAGGGGGTGATGCTCTGGCCTTTGTTGTGATGTATATATATAAGGCACAATTGACAGGGGTGACGCTATGACATTTGTTGTGATATATATATATATATAAAAGGCACAGTTGATAAGGGGTAACGTTGTGGCCTTGGTTGTGATGTATATATATAAGGCATAGTTGACAGGGGGTGACGCTTTGGCCTTTGTTGTGACGTATATATATAAGGCACAGTTGACAGGGGGTGACGCTGTGGCCTTTGTTGTGATGTATATATATTAGGCACAGTTGACAGAGTGTGACGCTGTGGACTTTGTTATGATGTATATATGTATATATATATATATATATATATATATATATATATATAGTTGACAGGGGGTGATGCTGTGGCCTTTGTTGTGATGTATATATATAAGGCACAGTTGACAGGGGCTGTCGCTGTGGCCTTTGCTGTGATATATATATATATATATATATATATATATATGGCACAGTTGACAGCAGCGCATCAGAAGATTGCCTCTTCCCCTCAATCAGAAGATTGCCTCGTGTGGAAGGTTGACTCTGAACTTCAGTCAATGGGATGAGGGTGACGCTGTGGCCTTTGTGGTGATGTGTATATATATATATATATATATATATATAAGGCACAATTGGCAGGGGGTGACGCTGTGGCCTTTGTTGTGATGTATATATATATATAAATAAGACACAGTTGCCAGGGGGTGACGCTGTGGCCTTCGTTGTGATGTATATATATAAGGCACAGTTGAAAGGGGGTGACGTTGTGGCCTTTGTTGTGATGTATATATATAAGGCACAGTTGACAGAGTGTGAGGTTGTGATGTATATATATATATAGGTATATATGTCACAGTTGACAGAGGGTGACACTGTGGCCTTTGTTGTGATGTATATATTTATATATATAAGGCACAGATGACGGAGGGTGACGATGTGGCCTTTGTTGTGATGTATATATATAAGGCATAGTTGATAGGGGGTGACGCAGTGGCCTTTGTTGTGATGTATATAAATATGTCACAGTTGATAGGGGGTGACGCTGTGGCCTTTGTTGTGATGTATATATATATATGGCATAGTTAACAAGGGGTGATGCTGTGGCCTTTGTTGTGATGTGTGTGTATATATATAAGGAACCATTGACAGGGGGTGACGCTGTGGCCTTTGTTTTGAGGTATATATATAAGGTACCGTTCATAGGGGGTGACGTTGTGGCCTTTGTTTTGAGGTATATATATAAGGCACAGTTGACAGGGGGTGACGTTGTGGCCTTTGTTGTGATGTATATATATATATATATATACAAGGAATAGTTGACAGGGGGTGACGTTGTGGCCTTTGTTGTGATGCATATATATAAGGCACAGTTAACAGGGGGTGATGCTGTGGCCTTTGTTGTGATGTATATACATAAGGCACAATTGACAGGGGGTGACGCTATGACCTTTGTTGTGATATATATATATAAAAGGCACAGTTGATAAGGGGTAACGTTATGACCTTTGTTGTGATGTATATATATAAGGCATAGTTGACAGGGGGTGACGCTGTGGCCTTTGTTGTGATGTATATATATAAGGCACAGTTGACAGGGGGTCACGCTGTGGCCTTTGTTGTGATGCATATATATAAAGCACAGTTAACAGGGGGTGATGCTGTGGCCTTTAATGTGATGTATATATATAAGACACAATTGACAGGGGTGACGCTATGACCTTGTTGTGATGTATATATATAAAAGGCACAGTTGATAAGAGGTAACGTTGTGGCCTTTGTTGTGATGTATATATATAAGGCACAGTTGACAGAGGGTGACGTTGTGGCCTTTGTTGTGATGTATATATATATATATATATATATATATATATATATATATATATACAAGGAACAGTTGACAGGGGGTGACGTTGTGGCCTTTGTTGTGATGTATATTTTTATATATATAAGGCACAGATGACAGAGGGTGACGATGTGGCCTTTGTTGTGATGTATATATATAAGGCATAGTTGTTAGGGGGTGACGCAGTGGCCTTTGTTGTGATGTATATATATATATCACAGTTGATAAGGGGTGACGCTGTGGCCTTTGTTGTGATGTATATATATATATGGCATAGTTAACAAGGGGTGACGCTGTGGCCTTTGTTGTGATGTGCGTGTATATATATAAGGAACCATTGACAGGGGGTGACGCTGTGGACTTTGTTTTGAGGTATATATATAAGGAACAGTTGACAGGGGGTGACGCTGTGGCCTTTGTTGTGATGTGTGTATATATATTTAAGGCACAGTTGACAGAGGGTGACGCTGTGGCCTTAGTTTTGAGGTATATATATAAGGAACAGTTGACAGGGGGTGACGCTGTGGCCTTTGTTGTGATGTATATATATATATATATATATATATATATATATATATATATATATATATATATAAGGTACCGTTCATAGGGGGTGACGCTGTGGCCTTTGTTTTGAGGTATATATATAAGGCACAGTTGACAGGGGGTGACGTTGTGGCCTTTGTTGTGATGTATATATATATATATATATATATATATATATATATATACAAGGAACAGTTGACAGGGGGTGACGTTGTGGCCTTTGTTGTGATGTATATATATATATATATACAAGGAACAGTTGACAGGGGGTGACGTTGTGGCCTTTGTTGTGATGCATATATATAAGGCACAGTTAACAGGGGGTGATGCTGTGGCCTTTGTTGTGATGTATATACATAAGGCACAATTGACAGGGGGGTGACGCTATGACCTTTGTTGTGATGTATATATATAAAAGGCACAGTTGATAAGGGGTAACGTTATGACCTTTGTTGTGATGTATATATATAAGGCATAGTTGACAGGGGGTGACGCTGTGGCCTTTGTTGTCATGTATATATATAAGGCACAGTTGACAGGGGGTAACGCTGTGGCCTTTGTTGTGATGCATATATATAAAGCAAAGTTAACAGGGGGTGATGCTGTGGCCTTTAATGTGATGTATATATATAAGGCACAATTGACAGGGGTGACGCTATGACCTTTGTTGTGATGTATATATATAAAAGGCACAGTTGATAAGAGGTAACGTTGTGGCCTTTGTTGTGATGTATATATATAAGGCACAGTTGACAGGGGCTGTCGCTGTGGCCTTTGCTGTGATATATATATATATGGCTCAGTTGACAGCAGCGCATCAGAAGATTGCTTCTTCCCCTCTATCAGAAGATTGCCTTGTGTGGAAGGTTGACTCTGAACTTCAGTCAATGGGAGGAGGGTGACGCTGTGGCCTTTGTGGTGATGTGTATATATATATATATAAGGCACAATTGGCAGGGGTTGACGCTGTGGCCTTTGTTGTGATGTGTATATATATATATATAAGACACAGTTGCCAGGGGGTGACGCTGTGGCCTTCGTTGTGATGTATATATATAAGGCACAGTTGAAAGGGGGTGACGTTGTGGCCTTTGTTGTGATGTATATATATAAGGCACAGTTGACAGAGTGTGACGTTGTGATGTATATATATATATATAGGTATATATGTCACAGTTGACAGAGGGTGACACTGTGGCCTTTGTTGTGATGTATATATTAATATATATAAGGCACAGATGACAGAGGGTGACGATGTGACCTTTGTTGTGATGTATATATATAAGGCATAGTTGATAGGGGGTGACGCAGTGGCCTTTGTTGTGATGTATGTATATATATCACAGTTGATAGGGGGTGACGCTGTGGCCTTTGTTGTGATGTATATATATATATATGGCATAGTTAACAAGGGGTGACGCTGTGGCCTTTGTTGTGATGTGCGTGTATATATATAAGGAACCATTGACAGGGGGTGACGCTGTGGACTTTGTTTTGAGGTATATATATAAGGAACAGTTGACAGGGGGTGACGCTTTGGCCTTTGTTGTGATGTGTGTATATATATTTAAGGCACAGTTGACAGAGGGTGACGCTGTGGCCTTTGTTTTGAGGTATATATATAAGGAACAGTTGACAGGGGGTGACGCTGTGGCCTTTGTTGTGATGTATATATATATATATATATATATAAGGTACAGATGACAGAGGGTGACGATATGGCCTTTGTTGTGAGGTATATATATAAGGCACAGCTGACAGGGGTGACGTTGTGGCCTTTGTTGTGATGCATATATATAAGGCACAGTTAACAGGGGGTGATGCTGTGGCCTTTGTTGTGATGTATATACATAAGGCACAATTGACAAGGGGTGACGCTATGACCTTTGTTGTGATGTATATATATAAAAGGCACAGTTGATAAGGGGTAACGTTATGACCTTTGTTGTGATGTATATATATAAGGCATAGTTGACAGGGGGTGACGCTGTGGCCTTTGTTGTGATGTATATATATAAGGCACAGTTGACAGGGGGTAACGCTGTGGCCTTTGTTGTGATGCATATATATAAAGCAAAGTTAACAGGGGGTGATGCTGTGGCCTTTAATGTGATGTACATATATAAGGCACAATTGACAGGGGTGACGCTATGTCCTTTGTTGTGATGTATATATATAAAAGGCACAGTTGATAAGAGGTAACGTTGTGGCCTTTGTTGTGATGTATATATATAAGGCATACTTGACAGGGGGTGACGCTGTGGCCGTTGTTGTGATGTATATATATAAAGCACAGGTGACAGGGGGTGACGCTGTGGCCGTTGTTGTGATGTATATAAATAAGGCACAGTTCACAGGGGGTGACGCTGTGTCCTTTGTTGTGAGGTATATATATAAGGCACAGTTGACAGGGGGTGACGCTGTGGCCTTTGTTGCGATGTATATATATATATATATATATATATATATGGCCTAGTTAACAGGGGATGACGTTGTGGCCTTTGTTGTGATGTATATATATATATATATATATATATGTCACGACCCAGCCCCGTGGGCCGCGACTGGCACCCTACCTGGGTACCCAGACCAAATCGCATATTCGTTTCCAAATCCAAACTGATTTCATAGTTTTACAAAAGTTATGTCAAATATGATTTATATCGAAAATATGTCTTAAGCGGTCATATCAAATCAAACTCAAACAAAGCGGCGGAATAGGCATCGCCGGTCAAAATACAAATATATACAGAAGGGCCATTTGGGGCCATCATATCAAACAGACCGCTTTAAGACCCGAAAGCAAAATCATACAGTATACACATAGGACCCTCACCCCACAAAGATGACTACAGGCCTCTACGAATTCAAAACATAACATATGGCGAGACAGGGCCCCGCCGTACCCAAACTGTCAAATATCCAAAATATATACAGAGTAGATGAGTCTGTACCAAGAGTGGACTCCGAATCGAATAAGAGTACTCCGAGAAAGCAAAAAGTGGAGCCTACTGCGGAGGATCACCAAGATCTGCACCTGCGGGCATAAAACGCAGCCCCCGGAGAGAGGGGGTCAGTACGGAATATGTACTGAGTATGTAAAGCATGGAGTACAGAATTATGAATCGAAATCGAAAGCAAATCAGATGTCAAAGTCTGTATCGAAATCATATACATATATATTATGCAAGTAAAATCATGCAAACGCTTAAGAACGTGGTCGCCACTCCGACGCTGGCGCCACACACAGCATAACACCAGAAGGTTTCAAATCTCCGTACATCCCCGAACATAATCATAATCATCGGTGAGCGTATCGCATCCCGAGCCATATCACAGCATAACTCCAAACGGAACCCGGCCCTATGGCGAAGCCTTGGGAACCGTAACACAGCATACGGCCGAATTATCATAAGGCGCACGAATCAAAACCGGCCCGGGAACCGGCGAACGAAGTCATAATAAGGCACGAACGGAGTCGTGAGCAAACAAATGCAAATCGTCTTTCAAAATAGTGTTTCAAAACAAAGTAAATTCATAAATCATATCATATTACAAAATAGTCGAATACTTAGTCGACATAAAGTTTCATTTCGCAAAACGTTTCCAAATGGTCCATATAATTCAAAACGTAGGTTAGCGTATCGAATTGCCCCAAACCTACCCCATAGGAGGATGTTCCAACGATCCGAAGTAGTATGTACCAATTTATTATCAAAGGTGGCCCGAAGGGCAAATCGGGCATTTTGGGGTAGCGGGCCCACCTCGAGTCGAAGTGAGGTGGCGAACGTGTTTCTACGAGTATTTATATGCCGAAGGTCATACATTATCATTCCTAGGTTACCCGACCACATTTCGATAGGTTTCGGACGAATAGTGGCATTCTAGCCAAATTGGAGCCTTTAGGCTTCAATAGAATTGAATGAATAGTAACTTTTCTGTGGATCGGGTTTCGAGGAGCAGAAATGCTCCGGAAGGTCTCATACTCGACTGACACCCTAAGATATGCCGAATGAAAGAGTGGGAGGCTTTACATACCTCACAGACGTCGTAAGCTCCTCCAAATGCCTCGTCCCGTTTCGTCAGAAATCTGCTAATGGTCAAAGCTACCAAATGAGATTCTTAGGCTAAAAAAATGCCTTTAACTTCATAATTGCCTACCGAAATTTCGGCAGCACTTCCCCTATAAATCTAACATCCCCGAGGCGTAGCTCGGCTCAAATTTAACCAATTACAACAGCCCACACATCAACAACCAAAACAAACAACAATAACACCATTCTAGTTTCAAAGTTTGACATGATTTCTTAATTTGGCAACTTTCCATTCAACGTTCAAAATCCCGATTCTATATTCACATAATTGTATTCATTTAACCATCCAACACTAGTCAATCACATTCCACATTCAATTTAAGTCATACACGAAATTGCACCAAAAATCAATTTATTTCCATAATTCTTCAAAACGTCTAAAATGCACTACGAACATCCTAACTCATGTAGTTTCATTCCGAATTCATCAACATCGATATAGATTCACATCTAAAGTCCATAACACCCAAGATATACATTGATATACATAAGGATACCGAAGGTATACGCTTTCCGATAATATTCAAAATCATTTTTAAATGCCAATTTCATTCACCAATTAATCATTTACGATATAAGGGCCACAACAACACATTCTACCAACTTAACCAAGATCAATTCACACCAATTTCCTTATCTATGGGTCACGTCCAAACACACTACAAACACACACCCACGACTTTCTATTTACGTCTAAATTACGGGATTCTCGTCTACTTCCAATCCTTAACATATTCATAGCCATTCTATAACATTAGAGGGTAAGAATTCATACCTTTCTTGAAACCCCGACTTGTCGAAAACGTCGTCCTCGTGCCAAACTAATTATACCTCGTCGGAGAGCGTCTTGAGTACTTCTTAATTATGTAAAGAACAAGATTTTTAAGCCACCACACAAGCTTGGGATTTTTTTTTTTTTTTTTCTCTCTAGCTCTCGGCCGAACCTGATTTTTTTGGGGTGTTCTTGATTTTGTGAGCTATTTCTTGGATAATACTAAGTATGATCCATATATATCTATCTAGGGGTCATGTGCATAGCACATGACCCTTTTAAAATGGGTTTGGGCCAATAACATGGCCGGTCCCCTCTCTTTGATTGGGCTTCAATTGCATTTTAGTTTCTTGGCCCAATTCTTAAAAATCCCGTTTTGTAATTCCCGAAACTAATTTCCGAAGTTCCAAGTTTATCCTCGGCCCTCCCCGAGGTCTTAGCATTAAAGATTACACAACCAACATGGTCATATTCTCAAAAATTAATTTATGTCCTTCTAACACCCGAGTCACAATTATTTCTCGATTTCCGATTGTGCGAAACCACGGGGCCTAACATTCTCCCCCCCTTAGGAACATTCGTCCCCGAATGTTAAACGAATCTTATGAAGGCTCACAAGCATAACGGGAAAACCATTTTATATATATAGCATACATGGTTCATCCGTTCATTAATACAACAAATACAAAAGTCTAGGTTACAGGAGGCGTAGGGAATAAATGGGGAAATCTCTTCTTCATCTCATCCTCCGCCTCCCAAGTCATCTCTTCACGGTTATTATTGCGCCATAGAACCTTGATCGAAGGCACCTCCTTAGTGCGCAATCTCCTCACCTGACGATCCAGAATAGATACCGGCTGCTCGTCATAAGATAGCTGCTCCGTCACCTGAAGGTCATCTACTGGGAATATCCTGGAAGGGTCACCAATACACTTCCGCAGCATGGACACATGAAACACCGGGTGCACGGACTCCAAATCGGATGGCAAGTCTAGCTCGTAGGCGACTGCGCCAATCCTCCGAACAATCTCGTATGGCCCGATGTATCGCGGACTCAGCTTGCCCTTCCTGCCAAATCTCATAACGCCCTTCATAGGCGAAACCTTCAGGAATACCCAGTCACCAATCTGAAACTCCAACGGTCGACGCCGTCTATCAGCATAAGCTTTCTGTCGACTCTGAGCAGCTAACAATCGCTCCCGAATAAGCTTCACCTTATCTACAGCCTCCTGGATCACATCTGGCCCAATCAGCTTAGTCTCGCCCACGTCAAACCAGCCAATAGGAGACCTGCACCTCCTGCCATAAAGGGCCTCATACGGGGCCATCTGAATGCTGGAGTGATAACTGTTATTGTAGGCAAACTCTATAAGCGGCAAATGATCATCCCAGCTGCCCCTGAAGTCAATAACACAGGCCCGTAACATATCCTCGAGCGTCTGAATAGTGCGCTCGGCCTGCCCGTCGGTCTGAGGGTGGAAAGCTGTACTGAGGGTCACCTGGGTCCCTAATCCCTCCTGAAACGACCTCCAAAAATTAGCTGTAAACTGAGCACCTCGGTCGGTAATAATAGATACAGGGACCCCGTGAAGTCTGACTATCTCTCTGATATATAATCTGGCATAGTCCTCAGCCGAAAATGTGGTCCGGACCGGAAGGAAATGGGCTGATTTCGTCAGCCTGTCCACAATAACCCAAATGGAGTCGTACCTGCGTAGAGTACGCGGCAACCCAACAATGAAGTCCATATTAATCATCTCCCATTTCCAGGCTGGAATCTCCATCTCCTGTAACAACCCACCGGGCTTCTGATGTTCAACCTTGACTTGCTGACAGTTCGGGCACTGACTAACAAATTCAGCAATGTCTTTCTTCATGCCGTCCCACCAATACAAACACCGAAGATCCCGATACATCTTAGTGGAACCAGGATGAACAGAATACCGGGCATAGTGTGCTTCGCCCATAATCTGCCGCCGTAAGCCCGCAACGTCCGGTACACAGAACCTGCCGTCGTACAATAATACCCCTTCAGGCGAGATCTCAAACTGGGTCTTTGTCTTATTAAGGGCCGCATCTCTGTACTGAATCAAAATAGGATCCTCAAACTGGCGTTGTTTTACCTCCTGAATAATAGATGACTCAGCAACTGGGCGAACAGAAATCCCAGAATCTCCAGAATCTGTCAAACGGACTCCGAGGCTGGCCAGCTGATGAATATCACGAACCAGATCTCTCTTATCAGATGGAACATCAGCCAGACTGCCTACGGACTTGCGGCTAAGCGCATCAGCTACCACGTTGGCTTTCCCTGGATGGTACAGAATATCAACGTCATAATCCTTTAGTAGCTCAAGCCATCTCCGCTGCCGCAAATTTAGCTCCTTCTGCTTAAAAATATACTGGAGACTCTTATGGTCCGTATAGATATCAACGTGGACTCCATATAAATAATGCCGCCAAATCTTCAAGGCATGAATCACCGCGGCCAACTCAAGATCATGAGTGGGATAGTTCTTCTCGTGCGGTCTGAGCTGCCGGGAAGCATAGGCTATAACTCGACCATGCTGCATCAATACACACCCTATCCCAATACCAGAGGCGTCACAATATACAACGTACCCATCAGACCCCTCTGGAAGGGCCAAAACTGGCGCTGAAATCAACCTCTCCTTCAGCATCTGAAAGCTGCGCTCGCAGGCATCTGACCACTGGAATTTTGCTGCTTTCTGGGTAAGCCTCGTCAGTGGTGCTGCAATAGAAGAGAAGTCCTCCACAAACCTGCGATAATACCCAGCCAATCCCAGAAAACTGCGCACCTCAGTCGGTGTAGTAGGCCTGGGCCAATTCTGCACAGCCTCAATCTTCTGCGTATCGACCCGAATACCGTCTGCGCCGACAATATGACCCAAGAATGCCACAGAAGTCAACCAGAACTCGCATTTAGAGAATTTAGCATATAACTTCTGCTGACGGAGAATGCCAAGTACCGTCCGCAAGTGATCCGCGTGCTCCTCGGCTGATCGCGAGTAAATCAGGATATCATCAATAAATACAATAACAAACATATCCAGAAAAGGCCGAAATACCCTGTTCATCAGATCCATAAATACTGCTGGAGCATTAGTCAGCCCAAAAGACATAACTCTGAACTCATAGTGCCCGTACCGGGTCCTGAAGGCAGTCTTCGGGATATCAGACTCCCGTACTCGCACCTGGTGATAGCCCGAGCGCAGATCTATCTTGGAAAAGTGTCTAGCACCCTGCAGCTGGTCAAACAAGTCATCAATCCGGGGAAGGGGATATTTATTCTTAATAGTCACCTTATTCAGCTGCCGGTAGTCAATACACATCCGCAACGACCCATCCTTCTTTCTAACAAACAATACCGGCGCTCCCCAGGGTGATGTGCTGGGCCTGATAAAACCCTTATCCAGCAAATCTTTCAGCTGCTCCTTCAACTCCTTCAACTCTGCTGGTGCCATCCGATACGGAGGAATAGATATAGGCTGCGTGTCCGGCATCAACTCAATAGAAAAATCAATCTCCCGCTCAGGCGGAAGGCCAGGAAGCTCGTCCGGAAAAACATCTGGGAACTCACTGACGACCGGGACAGACTGAAGGGTAGGCACCTCCGCTGCGGTATCATGCACACGGACCAAATGATAGATATAACCCTTCTGGATCATCTTCTTAGCCTTGAGGTATGAAATAAACTTACCCCTCGGCGATGCAGTAGATCCGAACCACTCTATAACTGGTTCCCCTGGAAACTGGAAACGGACTACCTTTTTCTGGCAGTCGACATTAGCATAACAGGAAGACAACCAGTCCATACCCATAATGACGTCAAACTCAAACATGTCTAGCTCTACCAAATCAGCCTTAGTGGTACGATCATAAATGGTCACAGAACAATCCCTATAGATCTGTCTCGCTACAATAAAATCCCCAACTGGCGTAGCTACCTCGAATGGCTCTATAGGCTCAGACACTATCCCAATCTTACTAGCAACGAGCGGGGAAATATATGATAAAGTAGAGCCAGGGTCAATCAATGCATATACAGATCTGGAGAAAACCAGTAATGTACCTGTGACGACGTTTGGCGAAGCCTCCTGATCCTGGCGGCTGGCCAAAGCATATATGCGGTTTGAGGGACCGCTAGTACCTGAAGCGCCTCCGCGGCCTCGACCGCGTCCTGCCGGTGCTGGAATACCCCGCCCTCCAGGGCGTGCAACAGATGGTACAGAGGAAGAACCGGCGGCTGACCCTGTCTGCTGAGCCGCACTACCCGAACCACTGGCCAATGGGCAGTCTCTCATAAAGTGGCCCTGACCGCCACAAGTAAAACAAGCTCCCGTCGCTCGGTAACACTCCCCGGGATGAGACTTCCCGCAATGTGAACAACGGGGTCTAGGTGGTCTGGCCTGACTGGGACCCCTGGATATCTGTGATCCTGCCGCTCTGGAGCTCTGACCGGCCCCAGAAGGTCCCGTACTATCAAATCTCCGGCTGCCTGTCTGAGTACCCCGGCCGGAGGGAGGATAATATCTGTCAGATTGCTGCTGCTGCTGAGGCTGTCCGCCTCGAGAATCTCCTGAATAACCCGCAGATCTAGCCCTCTTGGGCGGCCTCCTGTCTCTATCTCTGCCAGCAGGATCAGATCTGCGACGGTCCTCCATCCCCATCGCATAGGCCTGAAGCCGGGAAATATCCATGTCTGTCTGCAGTGACACGGCCATGCAGCTGTCTACCAAATACCGGTCCAATCCCATAACATAGCGGTGCATCCGATCGGACATATCTGCTACCACGGCCGGTGCATATCGGGCCAGAGAATCAAACTCAAGGCTATACTCGCGAACACTCCGACCCCTCTGCTGCAGACGCAAAAATCGATCAGCTCGTGCCCGCCGTAACTCTGGTGGCAAAAAGTGGCGGGTGAATGCTGTCACAAACTGATCCCAAGTGGCTGGAGGGGCACCCTCTCCCCTAGACAGCTCCCAAGTCTCGTACCAATGAGTAGCCACATCTCGGAGCCTGTGTGAAGCCAGCTCAACTGACTCGGTCTCAGAAGCCCTGACCAAATCCAGCGAGCGTCGCATCCCCCGAATAAAGTCATGGGGGTCCTCATCGGGCTTAGACCCGAAGAACTCTGGAGGGCCGCATAGCAGGAACTCCCGAACTCGCAGGCTGTCCCTCCTGTCATCATCATCATCATCCCTACGCCCGCGTCTGCGAGCCTGTCCTGCCACCAGCGTAGTCAGTAACTGCACAGCCTCCCTCAGGGTCCGATCCTCCGCCCCCGGCTGAGGAGCTAGAGTCTCAGGTGCGGGTACACGGACCTCTGGAGCTGCTGAAGGCCCTACTCCAGGCTGTACTGGTGGGGGTGTAGCAGACCCCTCAGACTGTGGCACGTCCTCCGGCAAATCATAAACACGAGCCCGGGTAGCTCGCTGTGCCTGGCTAGTCTCTCCAATCCTCGCCTTGCCCTTCTGGGCCGCCGCTGCCTTCTTCGGAGGCATCACTGCAAACACAAAGGCGGGTCAGATCGAAATCATCCTAATAGCACAGCTCTATCGCACGATCTAAGATTACAAAGAGAGTAACGTCCTAAATGCCCTGTAGCTTCCCGTCTATAGATGTGGTGCACAACACACCGATAAACAAGACTCTACGAGACACGGCCTGTAGACATTCCGAGGACAAACCGCTCTGATACCACTTTTGTCACGACCCAGCCCCGTGGGCCGCGACTGGCACCCTACCTGGGTACCCAGACCAAATCGCATATTCGTTTCCAAATCCAAACTGATTTCATAGTTTTACAAAAGTTATGTCAAATATGATTTATATCGAAAATATGTCTTAAGCGGTCATATCAAATCAAACTCAAACAAAGCGGCGGAATAGGCATCGCCGGTCAAAATACAAATATATACAGAAGGGCCATTTGGGGCCATCATATCAAACAGACCGCTTTAAGACCCGAAAGCAAAATCATACAGTATACACATAGGACCCTCACCCCACAAAGATGACTACAGGCCTCTACGAATTCAAAACATAACATATGGCGAGACAGGGCCCCGCCGTACCCAAACTGTCAAATATCCAAAATATATACAGAGTAGATGAGTCTGTACCAAGAGTGGACTCCGAATCGAATAAGAGTACTCCGAGAAAGCAAAAAGTGGAGCCTACTGCGGAGGATCACCAAGATCTGCACCTGCGGGCATAAAACGCAGCCCCCGGAGAGAGGGGGTCAGTACGGAATATGTACTGAGTATGTAAAGCATGGAGTACAGAATTATGAATCGAAATCGAAAGCAAATCAGATGTCAAAGTCTGTATCGAAATCATATACATATATATTATGCAAGTAAAATCATGCAAACGCTTAAGAACGTGGTCGCCACTCCGACGCTGGCGCCACACACAGCATAACACCAGAAGGTTTCAAATCTCCGTACATCCCCGAACATAATCATAATCATCGGTGAGCGTATCGCATCCCGAGCCATATCACAGCATAACTCCAAACGGAACCCGGCCCTATGGCGAAGCCTTGGGAACCGTAACACAGCATACGGCCGAATTATCATAAGGCGCACGAATCAAAACCGGCCCGGGAACCGGCGAACGAAGTCATAATAAGGCACGAACGGAGTCGTGAGCAAACAAATGCAAATCGTCTTTCAAAATAGTGTTTCAAAACAAAGTAAATTCATAAATCATATCATATTACAAAATAGTCGAATACTTAGTCGACATAAAGTTTCATTTCGCAAAACGTTTCCAAATGGTCCATATAATTCAAAACGTAGGTTAGCGTATCGAATTGCCCCAAACCTACCCCATAGGAGGATGTTCCAACGATCCGAAGTAGTATGTACCAATTTATTATCAAAGGTGGCCCGAAGGGCAAATCGGGCATTTTGGGGTAGCGGGCCCACCTCGAGTCGAAGTGAGGTGGCGAACGTGTTTCTACGAGTATTTATATGCCGAAGGTCATACATTATCATTCCTAGGTTACCCGACCACATTTCGATAGGTTTCGGACGAATAGTGGCATTCTAGCCAAATTGGAGCCTTTAGGCTTCAATAGAATTGAATGAATAGTAACTTTTCTGTGGATCGGGTTTCGAGGAGCAGAAATGCTCCGGAAGGTCTCATACTCGACTGACACCCTAAGATATGCCGAATGAAAGAGTGGGAGGCTTTACATACCTCACAGACGTCGTAAGCTCCTCCAAATGCCTCGTCCCGTTTCGTCAGAAATCTGCTAATGGTCAAAGCTACCAAATGAGATTCTTAGGCTAAAAAAATGCCTTTAACTTCATAATTGCCTACCGAAATTTCGGCAGCACTTCCCCTATAAATCTAACATCCCCGAGGCGTAGCTCGGCTCAAATTTAACCAATTACAACAGCCCACACATCAACAACCAAAACAAACAACAATAACACCATTCTAGTTTCAAAGTTTGACATGATTTCTTAATTTGGCAACTTTCCATTCAACGTTCAAAATCCCGATTCTATATTCACATAATTGTATTCATTTAACCATCCAACACTAGTCAATCACATTCCACATTCAATTTAAGTCATACACGAAATTGCACCAAAAATCAATTTATTTCCATAATTCTTCAAAACGTCTAAAATGCACTACGAACATCCTAACTCATGTAGTTTCATTCCGAATTCATCAACATCGATATAGATTCACATCTAAAGTCCATAACACCCAAGATATACATTGATATACATAAGGATACCGAAGGTATACGCTTTCCGATAATATTCAAAATCATTTTTAAATGCCAATTTCATTCACCAATTAATCATTTACGATATAAGGGCCACAACAACACATTCTACCAACTTAACCAAGATCAATTCACACCAATTTCCTTATCTATGGGTCACGTCCAAACACACTACAAACACACACCCACGACTTTCTATTTACGTCTAAATTACGGGATTCTCGTCTACTTCCAATCCTTAACATATTCATAGCCATTCTATAACATTAGAGGGTAAGAATTCATACCTTTCTTGAAACCCCGACTTGTCGAAAACGTCGTCCTCGTGCCAAACTAATTATACCTCGTCGGAGAGCGTCTTGAGTACTTCTTAATTATGTAAAGAACAAGATTTTTAAGCCACCACACAAGCTTGGGATTTTTTTTTTTTTTTTTTTCTCTCTAGCTCTCGGCCGAACCTGATTTTTTTGGGGTGTTCTTGATTTTGTGAGCTATTTCTTGGATAATACTAAGTATGATCCATATATATCTATCTAGGGGTCATGTGCATAGCACATGACCCTTTTAAAATGGGTTTGGGCCAATAACATGGCCGGTCCCCTCTCTTTGATTGGGCTTCAATTGCATTTTAGTTTCTTGGCCCAATTCTTAAAAATCCCGTTTTGTAATTCCCGAAACTAATTTCCGAAGTTCCAAGTTTATCCTCGGCCCTCCCCGAGGTCTTAGCATTAAAGATTACACAACCAACATGGTCATATTCTCAAAAATTAATTTATGTCCTTCTAACACCCGAGTCACAATTATTTCTCGATTTCCGATTGTGCGAAACCACGGGGCCTAACAATATATATATATATATAAGGCACAGTTGCCAGGGGGTGACGCTGTGGCCTTCGTTGTGATGTATATATATAAGGCACAGTTGAAAGGGGGTGACGCTGTGGCCTTCGTTGTGATGTATATATATAAGGCACAGTTGAAAGGGGGTGACGCTGTGGCCTTTGTTGTGATGTATATATATAAGTCACAGTTGATAGGGGGTGACGCTGTGGCCTTTGTTGTGATGTATATATATAAGGCACTGTTGATAGGGGGTGCCGCTGTGGCCTTTGTTGTGATGTATATATATAAGGCACAGTTGACAGGGGGTAACGATGTGGCCTTTGTTGTGATGCATATATATAAGGCACAGTTAACGGGGGGTGACGTTGTGGCCTTTTTATTGATGTATATATATAAGGCACAGTTGACAGAGTGTGACGTTGTGATGTATATATATATATAGATATATATGTCACAGTTGACAGGGGGTGACACTGTGGCCTTTGTTGTGATGTATATATTTATATATATAAGGCACAGATGACAAAGGGTGACGATGTGGCCTTTGTTGTGATGTATATATATAAGGCACAGTTGATAGGGGGTGACGCAGTGGCCTTTGTTGTGATGTATATATATAAGGCACAGTTGATAGGGGGTGACGCTGTGGCCTTTGTTGTGATGTATATATATATGGCACAGTTGACAGGGGGTGACGCTGTGGCCTTTGTTGTGATGTATATATATAAGGCACAATTTACAAGGGGTGACGCTATGACCTTTGTTGTAATGTATATATATAAAAGGCACAGTTGATAAGGGGTAACGTTGTGGCCTTTGTTGTGATGTATATATATATAAGGCATAGTTGACAGGGGGTGACACTGTGGCCTTTGTTGTGATGTATATATATAAGGCACAGTTGACAGGGGTAACGTTGTGGCCTTTGTTGTGATGCATATATATAAGGCACAGTTAACAGGGGTGATGCTGTGGCCTTTAATGTGATGTATATATATAAGGCACAATTTACAGGGGTGACGCTATGACCTTTGTTGTAATGTATATATATGAAAGGCACAATTGACAGGGGGTGACGCTGTGGGCACAGTTAATAGGGGGTGATGCTGTGACCTTTTTTTGTGATGTATATACATAAGGCACAATTGACAAGGGGTGACGCTATGACCTTTGTTGTAATGTATATATATATAAAAGGCACAGTTGATAAGGGGTAACGTTGTGGCCTTTGTTGTGATGTATATATATATAAGGCATAGTTGACAGGGGGTGACGCTGTGGCCTTTGTTGTGATGTATATATATAAGGCACAGTTGACAGGGGGTAACGCTGTGGCCTTTGTTGTGATGCATATATATAAGGCACAATTAACAGGGGTGATGCTGTGGCCTTTAATGTGATGTATATATATAAGGCACAATTTACAGGGGTGACGCTATGACCTTTGTTGTTATTTATATATATAAAAGGCACAGTTGATAAGAGGTAACGTTGTGGCCTTTGTTGTGATGTATATGTCACCACCCAGCCCCGTGGGCCGCGACTGGCACCCTACCTGGGTGCCCAGACCAAATCGCATATTCATTTCCGAATCCAAACTTATTTCAGAATTTTCAAGAAGTTATATCAAACATAATTTATATCGAAAATATGTCTTAAGCGGTCATATCAAATCAAACTCAAACAAAGCGGCGGAATAGACATCGCCGGTCAAAATACAAATATATACAAAAGGGCCATTTGGGGCCATCATATCAAACAGACCGCTTTTAGACCCGAAAGCAAAATCAGACAATAGACACGTAGGACCGTCGCCCCACATATATGACTACAGGCCTCTACAAACTCAAACAAAGACATATGGCGAGACAGGGCCCCGCCGTACCCAAATAGTCAGATATACCCAAATATATACAAAGCAAAAGAGTCTGTACCAAAAGTGGACTCCGGGTCGGATGAGAGTACTCCGGAATAGCAAGAAGTGAAGCCTACTGCGGAGGATCACCGATATCTGCACCTGCGGGCATAAAACGCAGCCCCCGAAGAAAGGGGGTCAGTACGAAATATGTACTTAGTATGTAAAGCACGGAGTACAGAATTATAGATCAAAACCGAAAGCAAATCAAATGTCAAAGTGGTGTACAAACTGGTATGTCAAAATCTGTATCGAAATAATATATATGTATTTTATGCAAACAAAATCATGCAAACGCTTAAGAACGTGGTCGCCACTCCGACGCTGGCGCCACACACAGCATAACACCAGAAGGTTTCAAATCTCCGTACATCCCCGAACATAATCATAATCATCGGTGAGCGTATCGCATCACGAGCCATATCACAGCATAACTCCAAACGGAACCCGGCCCTATGGCGAAGCCTCGGGAACCGTAACACAGCATACGGCCGAATTGTCATAAGGCGCACGAATCAAAACCGGCCCGGGAACCGGTGAACGAAGTCATAATAAGGCACGAGCGGAGTCGTGAGCAAACAAATGCAAATTGTCACGACCCAGCCCCGTGGGCCGCGACTGGCACCCTACCTGGGTACCCAGACCAAATCGCATATTCATTTCCGAACTCAAATTTATTTCAGAATTTTACAAAAAATTATATCAAACATAATTTATATCGAAAATATGTCTTAAGCGGTCATATCAAATCAAATTCACACAAAGCGGCGGAATAGGCATCGCCGGTCAAAATACAAATATATACATAAGGGCCATTTGGGGCCATCAGATCAAACAGACCGCTTTAAGACCCGAAAGCAAAATCATACAATATACACATAGGACCCTCGCCCCACAAAGATGACTACAGGCCTCAACGAATTCAAAACATAACATATGGCGAGACAGGGCCCCGCCGTACCCAAATAGTCAGACATACCAAATATATACAAAACAAAAGAGTCTGTACCAAAAGTGGACTCCGGATCGGATAAGAGTACTCCGGAATAGCAAGAAGTGAAGCCTACTGCGGAGGATCACCGATATCTGCACCTGCGGGCATAAAACGCAGCCCCCGAAGAAAGGGGGTCAGTACGAAATATGTACTGAGTATGTAAAGCACGGAGTACAGAATTATAGATCAAAACCGAAAGCAAATCAAATGTCAAAGTGGGGTACAAACTGGTATGTCAAAATCTGTATCGAAATCATATACGTATATACTATGCAAATGAAATCATGCAAACGCTTAGGAACGTGGTCGCCACTCCAACGCTGACGCCACACACAGCATAACACCAGAAGGTTTCAAATCTCCATACATCCCCGAACATAATCATAATCATCGGTGAGCGTATCGCATCCCGAGCCATATCACAGCATAACTCCGAACGGAACCGGGCCCTATGGCGAAGCCTCGGGAACCGTAACACAGCATACAGCCGAATTTATCATACAGCGCACGAATCAAAACCGGCCCGGGAACCGGCGAACGAAGTCATAATAAGGCACGAGCGGAGTCGTGAGCAAACAAATGCAAATCGTATTTCAAAATAGTGTTTCAAAACAAAGTAAATTCATAAATCATATCATATTACAAAATAGTCGAATACTTAGTCGACATAAAGTTTCATTTCGCAAAACGTTTCCAAAATGGTCCATATAATTCAAAACATAGGTTAGCGTATCGAATTGCCCAAACCTACCCCGTAGGAGGATGTTCCAAAGATCCGAAGTAGTATGTACAAATTTATTATCAAAGGTGGCCCGAAGGGCAAATCGGGCATTTTGGGGTAGCGGGCCCACCTCGAGTCGAAGTGAGGTGGCGAACGTGTTTCTACGAGCATTTATATGCCAAAGGTCATACATTATCATTCCTAGGTAACCCGACCACATTTCGATAGGTTTCGGACGAATAGTGGCATTCTAGCCAAATTGGAGCCTTTAGGCTTCAATAGAATTGAATGAATAGTAACTTTTCTGTGGATCGGGTTTCGAGGAGCAGAAATGCTCCGAAAGGTCTCCTATTCGACTGACACACTAAGATATGCCAAATGAAAGAGTGGGAGACTTTACATACCTCACAGACGTCGTAAGCTCTTCCAAATGTCTCGTCCCGTTTCGTCAAAAATCTGCAAATGGTCAAAGTTACCAAATGAGATCCTTAGGCTTAGAAATGCCTTTAACTTCACAATTGCCTACCGAAATTTCGGCAGCACTTCCCCTATAAATCTAACATCCCCGAGGCATAGCTCGGCTCAAATTAACCAACTACAACAGCCCACACATCAACAACCAAAACAAACAACAATAACACCATTCTAGTTTCAAAGTTTTTCATGACTTCCTAAGTTGGCAACTTTTCATTCAAACTTTCACAACTCCAATTCTATACCTACATAATTGTATGTATTCCCACATTCAAACTTATACAATCACATTCTAATTACAAACCATGCCATACACGAAATTGCATAAAAAATCCATTATTTCCCAAATTCTTCAAAACATCTAAAATGCACTTACGAACATTCTAACTCACGTAGTTTCATTCCGAATTCCTCCATATCATTAAAAAGTCGTATCTAAAGTCTCTAGTACCCAAAATATACATTGATATACATAAAGATACCAAGGATATACACTTTCCGATAACATCCGAATTCGTTTTCCACCGCCAATTTAATTCAACAATCAATCAATTACGATCTAAGGGTCACAACAACACATTATGCCAACTTAAACAAGGTCAATTCAAGCCATTTCTTTCCTTCCATACTCACGGCCAAACACACTACACACACACACCCACGACTTTCTATTTACGTTAAAATTACGGGATCTCCATCTACTTCCAATGCTTAACACATTCACATCAATTCTATAACATAAAAGGGTAAGAATTCTCACCTTTTCTTGAAAACCCGACTTGTCGAAAACGTCGTCCTCGTGCCAAGCTAATTATACCACGTCGGAGAGCGTCTTGAGTACTTCACAAATATGTAGAAACTAGGATTTTTGGATCACACACAAGCTTGGAATTTTTTTTCTTTCTTTCCCTTTTTGGTTCGGCCGAATGCCTCTTCTTTGGGGTGTTCTTGATTTTGTTCTCTTATCTTGAAAATTACCAAGTGCAAGTGATATATATCCACTTAAGGGTCATGTGCTATGCACATGACCTCCACCTAATTGATTTGGGCCTACATAAGGCCGGCCACCCTTCACTTATTGGGCCTCTTTTTATGTTACATCTTCTTGGCCCAATTCAAGAAACGCCTCGCTTTGTAATTCCCGAAACTAATTCACGAAGTTCCAAATTTACCCTTGGACTTTCCCGATGTCTTAACATTAAAGACTCCATAACCAACATAGTCATATTCTCAAAAATTAATTTATGTCCTTCTAACACCCGAGTCATAATTATTTCTCGATTTCCAATTGTACGAGAACACGGGGCCTAACATTCTCCCCCCCTTAAGAACATTCGTCCCCGAATGTTAAACAAATCTTATGAAGGCTCACAAGCATAACGGGAAAACCATTTTATATAAATAGCACACATGGTCCATCCGTTCATTGGTACAACAAATACAGAAATCTAGATTACAGGAGGCGTAGGGAATAAATGGGGGAATCTCTTCTTCATCTCATCCTCCGCCTCCCATGTCATCTCTTCACGGTTGTTATTGCGCCACAGAACCTTGACCGAAGGCACCTCCTTAGTGCGCAATCTCCTCACCTGACGATCCAGAATAGATACCGGCTGCTCGTCATAAGATAGCTGCTCCGTCACCTGAAGATCATCTACTGGGAATATCCTTGAAGGGTCACCAATACACTTCCGCAGCATAGACACATGAAACACCGGGTGCACGGACTCCAAATCGGATGGCAAGTCTAGCTCGTAGGCGACTGCGCCAATCCTCCGAACAATCTGGTATGGCCCGATGTACCGCGGACTCAGCTTGCCCTTCCTGCCAAATCTCATAACGCCCTTCATAGGCGAAACCTTCAGGAATACCCAGTCACCACTCTGAAACTCCAACGGTCGACGCCGTTTATCAGCATAAGCTTTCTGTCGACTCTGGGCAGCTAACAGTCGCTCCCGAATAAGCTTCACCTTATCTACAGCCTCCTGGATCACATCTGGCCCAATCAGCTTAGTCTCGCCCACGTCAAACCAGCCAATAGGAGATCTGCATCTCCTGCCATAAAGGGCCTCATACGGGGCCATCTGAATGCTGGAGTGGTAACTGTTATTGTAGGCAAACTCTATAAGCGGCAAATGATCGTCCCAGCTGCCCCTGAAATCAATAACGCAGGCCCGCAACATATCTTCGAGCGTCTGAATAGTGCGCTCGGCCTGCCCGTCGGACTGGGGGTGAAAAGCTGTACTGAGACTCACCTGAGTCCCTAACCCCTCCTGAAATGACCTCCAAAAATTTGCTGTGAACTGAGCACCTCGGTCAGTGATAATAGATATAGGGACCCCGTGAAGTCTGACTATCTCTCTGATATATAATCTGGCATAGTCCTCAGCCGCAAATGTGGTCCGGACCGGAAGGAAATGGGCTGATTTCGTCAGCCTGTCCACAATAACCCAAATGGAGTCGTACCTGCGTAGAGTACGCGGCAACCCAACAATGAAGTCCATATTAATCAACTCCCATTTCCAGGCTGGAATCTCCATCTCCTGTAACAACCCACCGGGCTTCTGATGTTCAACCTTGACCTGCTGACAGTTCGGGCATTGACTAACAAATTCAGCAATGTCTTTCTTCATGCCGTCCCACCAATACAAACATCGAAGATCCCGATACATCTTAGTGGAACCAGGATGAACAGAATACCGGGCACAATGTGCCTCGCCCATAATCTGCCGTCGTAAGCCCGCAACGTCCGGTACACAGAACCTGTCGTCGTACAATAATACTCCCTCAGGTGAGATCTCAAACTGGGTCTTTGTCTTATTAAGGGCCGCCTCTCTGTACTGAATCAAAATAGGATCCTCAAACTGGCGCTGCTTTACCTCCTGAATAATAGATGACTCCGCAACCGGGCGAACAGAAACCCCGGAATCTCCAGAATCTATCAAACGGACTCCGAGGCTGGCCAGCTGATGAATATCACGAACCAGATCTCTCTTATCAGATGGGACATCCGCTAGGCTGCCTACGGACTTGCGGCTAAGCGCATCAGCTACCACGTTGGCTTTCCCTGGATGGTACAGAATATCAACATCGTAATCCTTTAGTAGCTCCAGCCACCTCCGCTGCCGCAAGTTTAGCTCCTTCTGCTTAAAAATATACTGAAGGCTCTTATGGTCCGTATAGATATCAACGTGGACCCCATATAAATAATGCCGCCAAATCTTCAAGGCATGAATCACCGCGGCCAACTCAAGATCATGAGTGGGATAGTTCTTCTCGTGCAGTCTGAGCTGCCGGGAAGCATAGGCTATAACTCGACCGTGCTGCATCAATACGCACCCTATCCCAATACCAGAGGCGTCACAATATACAACGTACCCATCAGATCCCTCTGGCAGAGCCAAAACTGGCGCTGTAATCAATCTCTCCTTTAGCATCTGAAAGCTGCGCTCGCAGGCATCTGACCACTGGAATTTTGCTGCCTTCTGGGTAAGCCTCGTCAGTGGTGCTGCAATAGAAGAGAAGTCCTCCACAAACCTGCGATAATACCCAGCCAATCCCAGAAAACTGCGCACCTCAGTCGGTGTAGTAGGCCTGGGCCAATTCTGCACAGCCTCAATCTTCTGCGTATCGACCCGAATACCGTCTGCGCCGACAATATGACCCAAGAATGCCACAGAAGTCAACCAGAACTCGCATTTAGAGAATTTAGCATATAACTTATGCTGACGGAGAATGCCAAGTACCGTCCGCAAATGATCTGAATGCTCCTCGGCTGATCGCGAGTAAATCAGGATATCATCAATAAATACTATAACAAACATATCCAGGAAAGGCCGAAACACCCGGTTCATCAGATCCATAAATACCGCAGGAGCATTAGTCAGCCCGAAAGACATAACTCTGAACTCATAATGCCCGTACCGGGTCCTGAAAGCAGTCTTCGGGATATCAGACTCCCGTACTCGCACCTGGTGATAGCCTGAGCGCAGATCTATCTTGGAGAAGTGTCTAGCGCCCTGCAGCTGATCAAACAAGTCATCAATCCGGGGAAGGGGATATTTATTCTTAATAGTCACCCTATTCAGCTGCCGGTAGTCAATACACATCCGCAACGACCCATCCTTCTTTCTGACAAACAATACCGGCGCTCCCCAGGGTGATGTGCTGGGCCTGATAAAACCCTTATCCAGCAAATCTTTCAGCTGCTCCTTCAACTCCTTCAACTCAGCTGGTGCCATCCTATAGGGAGGAATAGATATAGGCTGCGTATCCGGCATCAACTCAATAGAGAAATCAATCTCCCGCTCAGGCGGAAGGCCAGGAAGCTCGTCAGGAAAAACATCTGGAAACTCACTGACGACCGGAACAGACTGAAGGGTAGGTACCTCTGCTGCAGTATCATGCACACGGACCAAATGATAGATATAACCCTTCTGGATCATCTTCTTAGCCTTGAGGTATGAAATAAACTTACCCCTCGGCGATGCAGTCGATCCGAACCACTCTATAACTGGTTCCCCCGGAAACTGGAAACGGACTACCTTTTTCTGGCAGTCGACATTAGCATAACAGGAAGACAACCAGTCCATACCCATAATGACGTCAAACTCAAACATGTCTAGCTCTACCAAATCAGCCTTAGTGGTACGATCATAAATGGTCACAGAACAATCCCTATAGATCTGTCTCGCTACAATAAAATCCCCAACTGGCGTAGCTACCTCGAATGGCTCTATAGGCTCAGACACGATCCCAATCTTACTAGCAACGAGCGGGGAAATATATGATAAAGTAGAGCCAGGGTCAATCAATGCATATACAGATCTGGAGAAAACCAGTAATGTACCTGTGACGACGTTTGGCGAAGCCTCCTGATCCTGGCGGCTGGCCAAAGCATATATGCGGTTCGAGGGACCGCTAGAACCTGAAGCGCCACCGCGGCCTCGACCGCGCCCTGCCGGTGCTGGAATACCCCGCCCTCCAGGGCGTGCAACAGATGGAACAGAGGAAGAACCGGCGGCTGACCCTGTCTGCTGAGCCGCATTACCCGAACCACTGGCTAATGGGCAGTCTCTCATAAAGTGGCCCTGACCGCCACAAGAAAAACAAGCTCCCGTCGCTCGGTAACACTCCCCGGGATGAGACTTCCCGCAATGTGGACAACGGGGTCTAGGTGGTCTGGCCTGACTGGGACCCCTGGATACCTGCGATCCTGCCACTCTGGAGCCCTGACCGGCCCCAGACGATCCCATACTGTCGAATCTCCGGCTACCTGACTGAGTACCCCGGCCGGAAGGAGGGAAATATCTATCAGACTGCTGCTGCTGCTGAGGCTGTCCGCCTCGAGAATCTGCTGAATAACCCGCGGATCTAGCCCTCTTGGGCGGCCTCCTGTCTCTATCTCTGCCAGCAGGATCAGATCTGCGACGGTCCTCCATACCCATCGCATAGGCCTGAAGCCGGGAAATATCCATGTCTGCCTGCAGTGATACGGCCATACAGCTGTCTACCAAATACCGGTCCAATCCCATAACATAGCGGTGCATCCGATCGGACATATCTGCTACCACGGCCGGTGCATATCGGGCCAGAGAATCAAACTCAAGGCTATACTCGCGAACACTCCGACCCCTCTGCTGCAGACGTAAAAATCGATCAGCCCGTGCCCGCCGCAACTCTGGTGGCAAAAAGTGGCGGGTGAATGCTGTCACAAACTGATCCCAAGTGGCTGGAGGGGCACCCTCTCCCCTAGACAGCTCCCAAGTCTCATACCAGTGGGTGGCCACATCTCGAAGCCGGTGCGAAGCCAGCTCAACTGACTCAGTCTCTGAAGCCCTGACCAAGTCCAGTGAGCGTCGCATCCCCCGAATAAAGTCGTGGGGGTCCTCGTCGGGCTTAGACCCGAAGAACTCTGGAGGGCCACATAGCAAAAACTCCCGAACTCTCAGACTGTCCCGTCTGTCATCATCATCGTCGTCCCTCCGCCCGCGCCTGCGAGCCTGACCTGCTACCAGTGTAGTCAACAGCTGTACAGCCTCCCTCAGGGTCCTATCCTCCGCCCCTGGCTGAGGAGCTGGAGTCTCAGGTGCGGGTACACGGACCTCTGGAGCTGCTGAAGGTCCTACTCCAGGCTGTACTGGTGGGGGTGTAGCAGACCCCTCAGACTGTGGCACATCCTCAGGCAAATCATAAACACGAGCCCGGGTAGCTCGCTGTGCCTGGCTAGTCTCTCCAATCCTCGCCTTGCCCTTCTGGGCCGCCGTAGCCTTCTTCGGAGGCATCACTGCAAACA
Source organism: Lycium barbarum (assembly GCF_019175385.1). NCBI lineage: Eukaryota > Viridiplantae > Streptophyta > Magnoliopsida > Solanales > Solanaceae > Lycium > Lycium barbarum. The sequence goes on from NW_026843398.1 coordinate 722,690, forward strand.
CAAGGGCGAGTCAGACCAAAATAATCCTAATAGCTCAGCTCTATCGCACGATCTAAGATTACAAAGAAAGTAACGTCCTAAATGCCCTGTAGCTTCCCGTTTATAGATGTGGTGCACAACACATCGATAAACAAGACTCTACGAGACACGGCCTGTAGACATTCCAAGGACAAACCGCTCTGATACCACTTTTGTCACGACCCAGCCCCGTGGGCCGCGATTGGCACCCTACCTGGGTACCCAGACCAAATCGCATATTCATTTCCGAACTCAAATTTATTTCAGAATTTTACAAAAAATTATATCAAACATAATTTATATCGAAAATATGTCTTAAGCGGTCATATCAAATCAAATTCACACAAAGCGGCGGAATAGGCATCGCCGGTCAAAATACAAATATATACATAAGGGCCATTTGGGGCCATCAGATCAAACAGACCGCTTTAAGACCCGAAAGCAAAATCATACAATATACACATAGGACCCTCGCCCCACAAAGATGACTACAGGCCTCTACGAATTCAAAACATAACATATGGCGAGACAGGGCCCCGCCGTACCCAAATAGTCAGACATACCAAATATATACAAAACAAAAGAGTCTGTACCAAAAGTGGACTCCGGATCGGATAAGAGTACTCCGGAATAGCAAGAAGTGAAGCCTACTGCGGAGGATCACCGATATCTGCACCTGCGGGCATAAAACGCAGCCCCCGAAGAAAGGGGGTCAGTACGAAATATGTACTGAGTATGTAAAGCACGGAGTACAGAATTATAGATCAAAACCGAAAGCAAATCAAATGTCAAAGTGGGGTACAAACTGGTATGTCAAAATCTGTATCGAAATCATATACGTATATACTATGCAAATGAAATCATGCAAACGCTTAGGAACGTGGTCGCCACTCCAACGCTGACGCCACACACAGCATAACACCAGAAGGTTTCAAATCTCCATACATCCCCGAACATAATCATAATCATCGGTGAGCGTATCGCATCCCGAGCCATATCACAGCATAACTCCGAACGGAACCGGGCCCTATGGCGAAGCCTCGGGAACCGTAACACAGCATACAGCCGAATTTATCATACAGCGCACGAATCAAAACCGGCCCGGGAACCGGCGAACGAAGTCATAATAAGGCACGAGCGGAGTCGTGAGCAAACAAATGCAAATCGTATTTGAAAATAGTGTTTCAAAACAAAGTAAATTCATAAATCATATCATATTACAAAATAGTCGAATACTTAGTCGACATAAAGTTTCATTTCGCAAAACGTTTCCAAAATGGTCCATATAATTCAAAACATAGGTTAGCGTATCGAATTGCCCAAACCTACCCCGTAGGAGGATGTTCCAAAGATCCGAAGTAGTATGTACAAATTTATTATCAAAGGTGGCCCGAAGGGCAAATCGGGCATTTTGGGGTAGCGGGCCCACCTCGAGTCGAAGTGAGGTGGCGAACGTGTTTCTACGAGCATTTATATGCCAAAGGTCATACATTATCATTCCTAGGTTACCCGACCACATTTCGATAGGTTTCGGACGAATAGTGGCATTCTAGCCAAATTGGAGCCTTTAGGCTTCAATAGAATTGAATGAATAGTAACTTTTCTGTGGATCGGGTTTCGAGGAGCAGAAATGCTCCGAAAGGTCTCCTATTCGACTGACACACTAAGATATGCCAAATGAAAGAGTGGGAGACTTTACATACCTCACAGACGTCGTAAGCTCTTCCAAATGTCTCGTCCCGTTTCGTCAAAAATCTGCAAATGGTCAAAGTTACCAAATGAGATCCTTAGGCTTAGAAATGCCTTTAACTTCACAATTGCCTACCGAAATTTCGGCAGCACTTCCCCTATAAATCTAACATCCCCGAGGCATAGCTCGGCTCAAATTAACCAACTACAACAGCCCACACATCAACAACCAAAACAAACAACAATAACACCATTCTAGTTTCAAAGTTTTTCATGACTTCCTAAGTTGGCAACTTTTCATTCAAACTTTCACAACTCCAATTCTATACCTACATAATTGTATGTATTCCCACATTCAAACTTATACAATCACATTCTAATTACAAACCATGCCATACACGAAATTGCATAAAAAATCCATTATTTCCCAAATTCTTCAAAACATCTAAAATGCACTTACGAACATTCTAACTCACGTAGTTTCATTCCGAATTCCTCCATATCATTAAAAAGTCGTATCTAAAGTCTCTAGTACCCAAAATATACATTGATATACATAAAGATACCAAGGATATACACTTTCCGATAACATCCGAATTCGTTTTCCACCGCCAATTTAATTCAACAATCAATCAATTACGATCTAAGGGTCACAACAACACATTATGCCAACTTAAACAAGGTCAATTCAAGCCATTTCTTTCCTTCCATACTCACGGCCAAACACACTACACACACACACCCACGACTTTCTATTTACGTTAAAATTACGGGATCTCCATCTACTTCCAATGCTTAACACATTCACATCAATTCTATAACATAAAAGGGTAAGAATTCTCACCTTTTCTTGAAAACACGACTTGTCGAAAACGTCGTCCTCGTGCCAAGCTAATTATACCACGTCGGAGAGCGTCTTGAGTACTTCACAAATATGTAGAAACTAGGATTTTTGGATCACACACAAGCTTGGAATTTTTTTTCTTTCTTTCCCTTTTTGGTTCGGCCGAATGCCTCTTCTTTGGGGTGTTCTTGATTTTGTTCTCTTATCTTGAAAATTACCAAGTGCAAGTGATATATATCCACTTAAGGGTCATGTGCTATGCACATGACCTCCACCTAATTGATTTGGGCCTACATAAGGCCGGCCACCCTTCACTTATTGGGCCTCTTTTTATGTTACATCTTCTTGGCCCAATTCAAGAAACGCCTCGCTTTGTAATTCCCGAAACTAATTCACGAAGTTCCAAATTTACCCTTGGACTTTCCCGATGTCTTAACATTAAAGACTCCATAACCAACATAGTCATATTCTCAAAAATTAATTTATGTCCTTCTAACACCCGAGTCATAATTATTTCTCGATTTCCAATTGTACGAGAACACGGGGCCTAACACAAATCGTATTTCAAAATAGTGTTTCAAAACAAAGTAAACTCATAAATCATATCCTATTACAAAATAGTTGAATACTTAGTCGACATAAGGTTTCATTTTGCAAAACGATTCCAAAATGGTCCATATAGTTCAAAACCTGGATTAGTGCATCGAATAGTCCAAACATACCCGTGGAAGGATGTTCCAAAGATCAGAAGTGGTACGTTCAACTCTATTCTCAAAGATGGCCCGAAGGGCAAATCGGGCATTTTGGGGTAGCGGACCCACCTCGAGTCGAAGTGAGGTGGCGAACATATTCTTTTTCGAGCGGTAATATGCCAAAGGTCATACATAATCATTTCTAGGTTACCCGACCACATTTCGATAGGTTTCGGACGAATAATGGCATTCTAGCCAAAAGGGAGCCTTTAGGCTTCAATCGAATTGAATGAATAGTAACTTCCCTGTGGATCGGGTTTCGAGGAGCAGAAATGCTCCGGAAGGTCTCATATTCAACTAACACACTAAGATATGCCAAATAAAGAATTGGGAAGCTTTACATACCTCACAGACGTCGTAAGCCCTTCCAAAAGTCCCGCCCCGTTTCGTCAAGAATCTGCAAATGGTCAAAGTTACCAATTGAGATTCTTAGGCTCAAAAATGCCTTTAACTCCATATTTGCCTACCGAAATTTCGGCAGCATTTCCCCTATAAATCTAACATCCCCGAGACTTAGCTCGGCTCAGAATACAACAACAACAACAACCCACACATCAACAAACAACACAAACAACAATCAAGCCATTCTAGCTTCAAAATTCCACTTTGTTATCTAAATTGGCAACTTCCATTCAAACTTTCAAAACTCCAATTCTACATCTACATAATTGAATTCATTTCCACATTCAAACTTATACAATCACAATCTAACTACAATCCAAGCCATACCCGAAATTACACCAAAATCCATTATGTTCCATAATTCTTCAAAACAATCAAAAGTGCACGACGAACGTTCTAACTCACGTCGTTTCATTCCGAATTCATTAACATCATTATAAGTTCATATCTAAAGTCTCTAGCACCCTAAATATACAATGATATACATAAAGATACCAAGGATATACACTTTCCGATAATATCCGAATTCGTTTTCCACCGCCAATTTAATTCAACAATCAATCATTTACGATATAAGGATCACAACAACACATTATACCAACTTAACCAAGATCAATTCACACCAATTTTTCTCTCTATGGCTCACGGCCAAACACTCTACAAACACACACCCACGACTTTCTATTTACGTTAAAATTACGGGATTCTCGTCTATTTCCAATTCTTAATACATTCATAACAATTCTATAACATAAAAGGGGCAAAATTCTTACCTTTTCTTGAAAACCCGACTTGTCAAAAACGTCGTCCTCGTGCCAAACTATTTATACCACGTCGGAGAGCGTCTTGAGTACTTCACAAATATGTAGAAACCAAGGTTTTTGGATCACAACACAAGCTAGGAAAATTTTCTTTTCTTTTTTTTTTTCTATGGTTCGGCCGAATGGGGGTTTTTGACTCAAAGGAATGAATTGTGATTTTCTTGATAATTTCTAAGTGTTACATTGATATATATCCATACTAGAGGTCATGTGCATAGCACATGACTTTTAAAAGTGGGCTTGGACCATGCCTTAGTGGCCGGCCACCCCACCTCTTTGGGCCCAAATGTTTATTTCAATTTCCTTGGCCCAATTCATTAAAAGTCCCGTTTTGTAATTCCCGAAACTAATTTTCGAAATTCCAAATTTACCCTCGGCCTTCCCCGAGGTCTTAGCATCAAAGATTTCACAACCAACATAGTCATATTCACAAAATTTAAATTAGGTCCTTATAACACACAAGTCGTAATTATTTCACGATTTCCAATTGTACGAAAACACGGGACATAACAGTATATATATAAGGCATAGTTGACAGGGGGTGACGCTGTGGCCGTTGTTGTGATATATATATATATATAGCACAGTTGACAGGGGGTGACGCTGTGGCCTTTGTTGTGATGTATATAAATAAGGCACAGTTGACAGATTGTGACGCTGTGGCCTTTGTTGTGATGTATATATATATGGCACAGTTGATAGGGGGTGACGCTGTGGCCTTTGTTGTGATGTATATATATATGTCACAGTTGACAGGGGGTGACGCTGTGGCCTTTGTTGTGATGTATATATATATATATGGCATAGTTAACAGGGGGTGACGCTGTGGCCTTTGTTGTGATGTATATTGTCACGACCCAGCCCCGTGGGCCGCGACTGGTACCCTACCTGGGTACCCAGACCAAATCGCATATCCATTTCCGAACCCAAACTTATTTCAGGATTTTCCAAAAGTTATATCACACATAATTTATATAAAAAAAAAATGTCTTAAGCGGTCATATCAAATCAAACTCAAACAAAGCGGCGGAATAGACATCGCCGGTCAAAATACAAATATATACAAAAGGGCCATTTGGGGCCATCATATCAAACAGACCGCTTTAAGACCCGAAAGCAAAATCAGACAACATACACATAGGACCCTCGCCCCACAAAGATGACTACAGACCTCTACGAATTCAAAACATGACATATGGCGAGACAGGGCCCCGCCGTACCCAAACTGTCAAATATACAAAGTACATATACAAAGTGGAGGAGTCTGTACCAAGAGTGGGCTCCGGATCAAGTAAAAGTACTCCGGAAAGCAAGAAGTGAAGCCTACTGCGGAGGATCACCGATGTCTGCACCTGCGGGCATAAAACGCAGCCCCCGGAGAGAGGGGGTCAGTACGAAATATGTACTGAGTATGTAAAGCACGGAGTACAGAATTATGGATCAAAACCGAAAGCAAATCAAATGTCAAAGTGGGGTACAAACTGGTATGTCAAAATCTGTATCGGAATCATATATATATATTTTATGCAAATAAAATCATGCAAACGCTTAAGAACGTGGTCGCCACTCCGACGCTGGCACCACACACAGCATAACACCAGAAGGTTTCAAATCTCCGTACATCCCCGAACATAATCATAATCATCGGTGAGCGTATCGCATCCCGAGCCATATCACAGCATAACTCCAAACGGAACCCGGCCCTATGGCGAAGCCTTGGGAACCGTAACACAGCATACGGCCGAATTATCATAAAACGCACGAATCAAAACCGGCCCGGGAACCGGTGAACGAAGTCATAATAAGGCACGAGCAGAGTCGTGAGCAAACAAATGCAAATCGTATTTCGAAATAGTGTTTCAAAACAAAGTAAACTCATAAATCATATCCTATTACAAAATAGTCGAATACTTAGTCGACATAAGGTTTCATTTTGCAAAACGATTCCAAAATGGTCCATATAGTTCAAAACCTGGATTAGTGCATCGAATAGTCCAACATACCCCGTGGAAGGATGTTCCAAAGATCAGAAGTGGTACGTTCAACTCTATTCTCAAAGATGGCCCGAAGGGCAAATCGGGCATTTTGGGGTAGCGGACCCACCTCGAGTCGAAGTGAGGTGGCGAACATATTTTTTTACGAGCAGTTATATGCCAAGGGTCATACATAATCATTTCTAGGTTACCCGACCACATTTCGATAGGTTTCGGACGAATAATGGCATTCTAGCCAAAAGGGAGCCTTTAGGCTTCAATCGAATTGAATGAATAGTAACTTTCCTGTGGATCGGGTTTCGAGGAGCAGAAATGCTCCGGAAGGTCTCATATTCAACTAACACACTAAGATATGCCAAATAAAGAATTGGGAAGCTTTACATACCTCTCAGATGTCGTAAGCTCCTCCAAAAGTCCCGTCCCGTTTCGTCAAAAATCTGCAAATGGTCAAAGTTACCAAATGAGATTCTTAGGCTCAAAAATGCCTTTAATTCCATATTTGCCTACCGAAATTTCGGCAGCACTTCCCCTATAAATCTAACATCCCCGAGGCGTAGCTCGGCTCAAATTAACCAACCACAACAGCCCACACATCAACCAAACAATATAAACAACAATCAAGCCATTCTAGCTTTAAAGTTCTACATGATTTCTAAAGTTGGCAACTTTCCATTCAAACTTTCAAAATTCCAATTCTATATCTACCTATTTGTATTCATTCCCACATTCAAACTCATACAACCACATTCTCATTACAATTCAAACCATACACGAAATTGCACCAAAATCCATTAGTTCCATAATTCTTCAAAACATTAAAATTCACGACGAACATTCTAACTAACGTCGTTTCAATCCGAATTCGTCAACATCGATATAGATTCATATCTAAAGTCTATAGCACCCCAAAATATACATTGATATACATAAGAATACCAAGGATATACACTTTCCGATAATATCCGAATTCGTTTTCCACCGCCAATTTAATTCAATAATCAATCAATTACGATCTAAGGGTCACAACAACACATTATGCCAACTTAAACAAGATCAATTCAAACCATTTCTTTCCTTCCATAACTCACGGCCAAACACACTACACACACACACCCACGACTTTCTATTTGCGTTAAAATTACGGGATCTCCATCTACTTCCAATGCTTAACACATTCACATCAATTCTATAACAAAAGGGGACAAAATTCATACCTTTCCTTGAAACCCCGACTTGTCGCAAACGTCGATTTTTCGCCAAACTAATTATACCCCGTTGAAGAGGGCCTTGAGTACTTCACAAATATGAGAAGAACAAGATTTTTGGATCACAAGAAAGCTTGGAATTTTTCTTTCTTTCTCTTCACTATTCGGCCGAATGCCCCTTTCCTTTGTGTGTTCTTGATTTTTTTTTTGATTTGATCTAAATTACTAAGACTTCAAGTGATATATATCCTTTTGGGGTCATGTGCATAGCACATGACCCTTTTAAAATGGGCTTGGCCGGCCCCTCTCTTTCCTTTGGGCTTCAATTGTAATTTTTTTTTTATTTCTTTGGCCCACTTCTTGAAAAGTCCCGATTTGTAATTCCCGAAACTAATTTCCGAAATTCCAAATTTATCCTCGGCCTTCCCCGAGGGCTTAGCATTAAAGATTTCACAACCAACATAGTCATATTCACAAAAATTAAATTAGGTCCTTCTAACACCCGAGTCATAATTATTTCACGATTTCCAATTATACGAAAACACGGGATATAACATATATATATATATAAGGCACAGTTCACAGGGGGTGACGCTGTGGCCTTTGTTGTCAGGTATATATATAAGGCACAGTTGACAGGGGGTGACGCTGTGGCCTTTGTTGTGATGTATATATATATAAGGCACAATTAACAGGGGTGACGCTGTGGCCTTTGTATTGATGTATATATATAAGGCACAGTTGACAGAGTGTGACGTTGTGATGTATATATATATATAGATATATATGTCACAGTTGACAGGGGGTGACACTGTGGCCTTTGTTGTGATGTACATATTTATATATATAAGGCACAGATGACAAAAGGTGACGATGTGGCCTTAGTTGTGATGTATATATATAAGACACAGTTGATAGGGGGTGACGCAGTGGCCTTTGTTGTGATGTATATATATAAGGCACAGTTGATAGGGGGTGACGCTGTGGCCTTTGTTGTGATGTATATATATAAGGCACAGTTGACAGGGGGTGACGCTGTGGCCTTTGTTGTGATGTATATATATAAGGCACAATTTACAAGGGGTGACGCTATGACCTTTGTTGTAATGTATATATATAAAAGGCACAGTTGATAAGGGGTAACGCTGTGGCCTTTGTTGTGATGTATATATATATAAGGCATAGTTGACAGGGGGTGACACTGTGGCCTTTGTTGTGATGTATATATATAAGGCACAGTTGACAGGGGGTAACGCTGTGGCCTTTGTTGTGATGCATATATATAAGGCACAGTTAACAGGGGTGATGCTGTGGCCTTTAATGTGATGTATATATATAAGGCACAATTTACAGGGGTGACGCTATGACCTTTGTTGTAATGTATATATATAAAAGGCACAGTTGACAGGGGGTGACGCTGTGGGCACAGTTAATAGGGGGTGATGCTGTGACCTTTTTTTGAGATGTATATACATAAGGCACAATTGACAAGGGGTGACGCTATGACCTTTGTTGTAATGTATATATATATAAAAGGCACAGTTGATAAGGGTAACGTTGTGGCCTTTGTTGTGATGTATATATATATAAGGCATAGTTGACAGGGGGTGACGCTGTGGCCTTTGTTGTGATGTATATATATAAGGCACAGTTGACAGGGGGTAACGCTGTGGCCTTTGTTGTGATGCATATATATAAGGCACAATTAACAGGGGTGATGCTGTGGCCTTTAATGTGATGTATATATAAGGCACAATTTACAGGGGTGACGCTATGACCTTTGTTGTTATGTATATATATAAAAGGCACAGTTGATAAGAGGTAACGTTGTGGCCTTTGCTGTGATGTATATATATAAGGCATAGTTGACAAGGGTGACGCTGTGGCCGTTGTTATGATGTATATATATATAGCACAGTTGACAGGGGGTGACGCTGTGGCCTTTGTTGTGATGTATATAAATAAGGCACAGTTGACAGATTGTGACGCTGTGGCCTTTGTTGTGATGTATATATATATGGCACAGTTGATAGGGGGTGACGCTGTGGCCTTTGTTGTGATGTATATATATATGTCACAGTTAACAGGGGGTGACGCTGTGGCCTTTGTTGTGATGTATATGTATATATGGCATAGTTAACAGGGGGTGACGCTGTGGCCTTTGTTGTGATGTATATATATATATATAAGGCACAGTTCACAGGGGCTGACGCTGTGGCCTTTGTTGTCAGGTATATATATAAGGCACAGTTGACAGGGGGTGACGCTGTGGCCTTTGTTGTGATGTATATATATATAAGGCACAGTTAACAGTGGGTGACGCTGTGGCCTTTGTGTTGATGTATATATATAAGGCACAGTTGACAGAGTGTGACGTTGTGATGTATATATATATATAGATATATATGTCACAGTTGACAGGGGGTGACACTGTGGCCTTTGTTGTGATGTACATATTTATATATATAAGGCACAGATGACAAAATGTGACGATGTGGCCTTTGTTGTGATGTATATATATAAGGCACAGTTGATAGGGGGTGACACAGTGGCCTTTGTTGTGATGTATATATATAAGGCACAGTTGATAGGGGGTGACGCTGTGGCCTTTGTTGTGATGTATATATATAAGGCACAGTTGACAGGGGGTGACGCTGTGGCCTTTGTTGTGATGTATATATATAAGGCACAATTTACAAGGGGTGACGCTATGACCTTTGTTGTAATGTATATATATAAAAGGCACAGTTGACAAGGGGTAACATTGTGGCCTTTGTTGTGATGAATATATATATATAAGGCATAGTTGACAGGGGGTGACACTGTGGCCTTTGTTGTGATGTATATATATAAGGCACAGTTAACAGGGGTGATGCTGTGGCCTTTAATGTGATGTATATATATAAGGCACAATTTACAGGGGTGACGCTATGACCTTTGTAGTTATGTATATATATAAAAGGCACAGTTGATAAGAGGTAACGTTGTGGCCTTTGTTGTGATGTATATATATAAGGCATAGTTGACAGGGGGTGACGCTGTGGGCACAGTTAATAGGGGGTGATGCTGTGACCCTTTTTTGTGATGTATATACATAAGGCACAATTGACAAGGGGTGACGCTATGACCTTTGTTGTAATGTATATATATATATAAAAGGCACAGTTGATAAGGGGTAACGTTGTGGCCTTTGTTGTGATGTATATATATATAAGGCATAGTTGATAGGGGGTGACGCTGTGGCCTTTGTTGTGATGTATATATATAAGGCACAGTTGACAGGGGGTAACGCTGTGGCCTTTGTTGTGATGCATATATATAAGGCACAATTAACAGGGGTGATGCTGTGGCCTTTAATGTGATGTATATATATAAGGCACAATTTACAGGGGTGATGCTATGACCTTTGTTGTTATGTATATATATAAAAGGCACAGTTGATAAGAGGTAACGTTGTGGCCTTTGTAGTGATGTATATATATAAGGCATAGTTGACAGGGGGTGACGCTGTGGCCGTTGTTGTGATGTATATATATATAGCACAGTTGACAGGGGGTGACGCTGTGGCCTTTGTTGTGATGTATATAAATAAGGCACAATTGACAGGGGGTGACGTTATGACTTTTGTTGTGATGTATATATATAAAAGGCACAGTTGATAAGGGGTGACACTGTGGCCTTTGTTGTGATGTATATATATAAGGCACAGTTGACACGGGGTAACGCTGTGGCCTTTGTTGTGATGCATATATATAAGGCACAGTTAACAAGGGGTGACGCTGTGGCCTTTGTTGTGATGTATATATATAAGGCACAGTTGATAGGGGGTGACGCAGTGGCCTTTGTTGTGATGTATATATATAAAAGGCACAGTTGATAAGGGGTAACGTTGTGGCCTTTGTTGTGATGTATATATATATAAGGCATAGTTGACAGGGGGTGACACTGTGGCCTTTGTTGTGATGTATATATATAAGGCACAGTTGATAGGGGGTGACGCAGTGGCCTTTGTTGTGATGTATATATATAAAAGGCACAGTTGATAAGGGGTAACGTTGTGGCCTTTGTTGTGATGTATATATATATAAGGCATAGTTGACAGGGGGTGACACTGTGGCCTTTGTTGTGATGTATATATATAAGGCACAGTTGACAGGGGGTAACGCTGTGGCCTTTGTAGTGATGCATATATATAAGGCACAATTAACAGGGGTGATGCTGTGGCCTTTAATGTGATGTATATATATAAGGCACAATTTACAGGGGTGACGCTATGACCTTTGTTGTTATGTATATATATAAAAGGCACAGTTGATAAGAGGTAACGTTGTGGCCTTTGTTGTGATGTATATATATAAGGCATAGTTGACAGGGGTGACGCTGTGGCCGTTGTTGTGATGTATATATATATAGCACAGTTGACAGGGGGTGACGCTGTGGCCTTTGTTGTGATGTATATAAATAAGGCACAATTGACAGGGGGTGACGTTATGACTTTTGTTGTGATGTATATATATAAAAGGCACAGTTGACAAGGTGTGACGCTGTGGCCTTTGTTGTGATGTATATATATAAGGCACAGTTGATAGGGGGTGACACTGTGGCCTTTGTTGTGATGTATATATATATGTCACAGTTGACAGGGGGTGACGCTGTGGCCTTTGTTGTGATGTATACATATATATATGGCATAGTTAACAGGGGGTGACGCTGTGGCCTTTGTTGTGATGTATATATATATATAAGGTACAGTTCACAGGGGGTGACTGTTATACCCCGCGTTTTATGCAATTGGATAATTCAAGACAATCGCGGGAAGACGACAAGCAAGGCTACATTTTATTGTGTTTGGCATTTGAGTTATTTATGAAGAGTCTAGAAGTGGAAATAATGAGAGAGGTCAAGAGCATAAGGGGAATCCACGACATGACTCGTGAAAATATGAAGGAAGACGAAGGGCAAAATTGGAAGTTGGAAAAAAAAAATGTGTTTCATTAATTTCAAGAGCTAGCCCAAAATAAAGTTGGGCTTGAAATTTTAATCCAAAGAAGAGAGCCCAACCGGCCATGTTCATGGCCCAAAGCCCATGGGAAATTAAAATACATGGATAAATAAGATGGTTATCCTCATTTTCCTCCATAACTTAAGAAAGTTCAAGAAGAAACTTGAAGGAGAAAAACCAAGCTAGGTTTCGGCCATAGATAAATTTTCCAAGAAAAATTGATAAAATTCCCCTAAAAATCATTTCCTACCAAGCAAAGAGTGCTTAGCAAGGTGGAGTAGTCTTTGGAGCAAGAAAGATTCAAGATCCTCCAAGTTTCCAAGAATTAAGCAAGTTGAGGAGTTGAAGAAGAAAGGTGAGTTTTTAATCTTGTTTTGTGTGTTATGAAGGTTTATATGTGTTGTTGTATGCCAAAATGGATGAAACTCATGAAGTAGAGGGAAATAGTATGTGGCCGTGTACCTCTACATAGGTATAGGAACCATGCTTCAATTAATTGGATTAGTTTTTGGTTATTATTTTGGGAATGTTATGTGAAAAGTGGAAGTTGAATGATTTTGGAGAGATTGTAGTTGTGTGTGCATGAGGTTGAAGCCGTGTGGTGTAGTGTGTGTGGTGACCGTGTGTGTGTGTTGTTGTTGTGTAGAGAAAGAGTGAATTAATGTTATTAGTAGCTTGATTGTTGGGTTGTGGATCCTTGTCGCTAACGAATGCTTAATAATTTTTGTGAAGTTGTTGCAATTAGAGACTTGTTTAGGAGTTATATGAATGGAATATGATGTCTCTTTGTATGTATGAATGACAATGACGTTAGTATGGGATTGTCGGAATGTATATTATAAGGTTGATATTGTACTCATTGAAGTTGTATGGCTTTGAAGAAAGTGGCAAATTGATATTATGTGCCTGAATTGGAATATGTGAAGCGCTAGTGTGATTGTCGAATTTTGTTAACCGTTTGGCCGGGTTTGAATTCCCGAGTGGTGTTTGATGAAAATTTGATGAAATTGAATGTCGAGGATGGTATATTTACAGAGGAAATGCTGCCGAAATTTCGGTAGCAAAGTCCTTCCTTAAGATTCTAACTCAAAGTGTACTAATGAAAGTTTTGGTAAACTTGACCAAATTGCAGATTTTGACGACCTTGTGACGCGAAATTGGAGTAGCTAAAGGAGCGGAAAAAGGTATGTAAGGCTTCACCCTTCTTTGTATGGCATGTCCTAGATATAATAAGTCGGGTACAAGCCTCGGGGACAACCCTAATCCCCGGAATCCGCACCTAAAGTTTTCAACTTTTCATTCAATGGAATTGAAGTAGAAAGTGCGTAAAATGATAGGAAGACCTCCTAGACCTCTATAACTTGCGTAAATGGGACCCGATCACCCTAGAACCCCCACAAGTAATGACATGACATGTAATACATGTAAATAGTACACGCTACCTCATCCGGCCCGAGGTGGGCCCGTTACTCCCGGACTTTCCTAAAAGTCTTAGTGGATGTACTTAAAGTGAATCCGAAGGGGACCTTTGATCCCGATCTTGTTACCAAATGGTAAGTACTATGATTCCCCTAACGAGGATGCCCCCAGGATGATAATAATGACCATGACGTTAGAAAAAAAAAAGGAACGCCTATGATACGTACTACCGGAACGACTCTATGACTAAGACGACTAAGCTAAGTATCTTACGCAAACATGAAAGTGTTAAATTAAATTTTGAAACTTATTTATATCTCCAAGCTACGACTTTATTTTCTAAAGGATTTCAAAGCCTGTGAAATTACATCGATGATGCCCCGATCCTATTTTACGTCTACTTTACTATTATTCTCCGTTGTTAGTCCTACCTTAAGATACTCGTTCTTCCAAGGTGAGACAAAACTATAATTAGCATTCCATAATTAAATCGGAGGTCACCGACCTTACGTCACTCCGATGGATATATGATTTTCCTTGGGCTCCCTCGTGTGCTTATATGATGTATAATTATATGAAACATGCATATGTATATAAGAAAGATATAAGTATATGAAGTACGTATATGTATATAAGATAAGTAAATGTATATAAGATATGTATATGTATACAAGCTATGTATATGAACCTGGGCTGGGGGAAAAGGATATATGGGGGAAAGGGAGGGAAATATGTTCACTACCACCTGATCAGCTGGTTTATCATCCCGGACGCGGGGTGCCCGGACGCGGGATATATGGGTGAGCCGGTACATATCGGCGCTATGTGGGTGAGCCGACATTGTTCGGCGCTATGATATGACCTACTATGTCAAGACCAGACATGCTATGATACGATATGCTATGACATGCTATGCTACGATATGATATGCTATGATATGCCACGACATGACATGATATGACAAGCTATGCTATGATATGATACGCTATGACATGCTATGCTATGGTAAGACATGCTATGACACGCTATGCTATGATACGACACGCCATAACATGCTATGCTATGACACGATATACTATAACGCGACATGCTACGACAAGACAAGATAAGATATGATACGATACGATACGATATGATAATACATGACATGATAATAGTTCTATTTTCTATGTCCTATGACTCCATGACGTTATTCATCATACACTATGTTATTGCTTGTGTTATCTTCCATGTCTTACATACTCGGTACACTATTCGTACTGACGTCCCTTCTTGTGGGCGCTGCGTTCATGCCACGCAGGTCAGCAGACAGGTGGACGCGATCTTTAGGAGCTTACCAGCAGTACCCCACAGTGCTCCAGTTGTTCCGGAGCTTTATCTCAGCGGTACTATTCTGTATATGTATATTCGGGCACGATAGTACTCGGCCCTTTCTATGTATAAGTATACTATGTCTAGAGGCTCGTAGACAGATATGTACAGTCAGTCGGGTGCAGTAGATTTATGATGTTTGGCATGATAATGTTGTTGTCTAAAGTATTAACTATGTTTGCCAGTTTATGTTCCAAAAAAAAAAAAAATATATGGCACTGTTTATATAAGATAGCTAAGGGGTGCTCGGTACAAGTATCGGGTACTCGTCACGGCCCCTAGTCGGGTCGTGACAGTGACGCTGTGGCCTTTGTTGTCAGGTATATATATAAGGCACAGTTGACAGGGGGTGACGCTGTGGCCTTTGTTGTGATGTATATATATATATAAGGCATAGTTGACAGGGGGTGACGCTGTGGCCTTTGTTGTGATGTATATATATAAGGCACAGTTGACAGGGGGTAACACTGTGGCGTTTGTTGTGATGCATATATATAAGGCACAATTAACAGGGGTGACGCTGTGGCCTTTGTTGTGATGTATATATATAAGGCACAATTTACAAGGGGTGACGCTATGACCTTTGTTGTAATGTATATATATAAAAGGCACAGTTGATAAGGGGTAACGTTGTGGCCTTTGTTGTGATGTATATATATATAAGGCATAGTTGACAGGGGGTGACGCTGTGGCCTTTGTTGTGATGTATATATCTAAGACACAGTTGACAGGGGGTAACGCTGTGGCCTTTGTTGTGATGCATATATATAAGGCACAATTAACAGGGGTGATGCTGTGGCCTTTAATGTGATGTATATATATAAGGCATAGTTGACAGGGGGTGACGCTGTGGCCGTTGTTGTGATGTATATATATATAGCACAGTTGACAGGGGGTGACGCTGTGGCCTTTGTTGTGATGTATATAAATAAGGCACAGTTGACAGAGTGTGACGCTGTGGCCTTTGTTGTGATGTATATATATATGGCACAGTTGATAGGGGTGACGCTGTGGCCTTTGTTGTGATGTATATTGTCACGACCCAAACCCCGTGGGCCGCGACTGGTACCCTAACTGGGCACCCATACGTACCTACCTGATCGAACTCGAACCATACAGATTTTTTTTTTTTCAAAACAGAAGTACAGAAGTAGGCCGATACAAATACGGCGTGCGCGTAACATACATATATATATATACATATACCTGAACACACAGACATTTACAGATAAGCCGATAGGGCTAACATACAGACGGAACCCGTAACCCACACATCTATCTACAGGCCTCTACAGACATACAGAATCATATGACGGGACAGGGCCCCGCCGTACCCAGAATATACAGACATACGGAGTACACAAAGACAGAAGATATATATACCAAAGATATATGCTCCGAGTCAAAGGAGCTCTTCAAGTAGCAGAGTCGGA
This sequence comes from Lycium barbarum, assembly GCF_019175385.1. Lineage (NCBI taxonomy): Eukaryota > Viridiplantae > Streptophyta > Magnoliopsida > Solanales > Solanaceae > Lycium > Lycium barbarum. Next base: position 739,640 of record NW_026843398.1, read on the forward strand.
AACCTACGCGGGCGGCGTATCACCTGGTGCGTCTGTACCTGCGGGCATGTAGCGCAGCCCCCGAAGAACGGGGGTCAGTACGGAAAATGTACCGAGTATGTAAAGCAGAAACGTAACAGATATAAACATAGTCCGAACTAGAGTCGCAGAAATATAACGGGCAAAATCATAAGTCAAACTGACGGACAGAGTTATGATCCAGACAGACATACAGGATCGTGTTACACACAAATGGACAGAATTATAGTTTGGACAGACAGACGAAATCATAATACGGACAGACGAGCAGAATCTGAATCCATACGGACATACAGAAGCAGAAGCCATACGGACAAACAGAAATAGTCGTAACATAGACGGACAGACAGACAGTAGTATGACGGACAGAATTATGCATGCAGAGTAGCACAGAGTCATACAAAATCATACAAAGGCGTGTGCTTTATAAATACAGATGGCACAGGCATATATTCATACAGATCCCGGCCCTGTCTGGGGGCGCGGTAACAGAACCCGGCCCTCTTAGTACGGGACGCGGTGGACAGACAGAATCATATCAGATCATATGCCATCCTGGCCGCCATCCCCATACACAGATCATACAGACATACAGATCCCGGCCCGTACGCCGAGGGACGCGGTGAACAATGCAGAGAAATATGCACGATAACAGAACCTGGCCCGGGTCGCAGTGAAGGAATGCATTGAGACAGACACGAATCGATAAATGAGAAACCACCTACCTACAGACTCAACATATAGACTCGATCAAACTGAAGGGTGCCAAACGGCGAGCCAAAATCAGAATATCCAGATAGTATGCATAGCACGCGCTCATATCCTAGTTAGGAAGGCACGACAGATTATCAGAATGGGATGCTCGGATGTTCAGAAATAATATTGTATAAATTACACAAAAATATCCATAATATTCACAAAATAATAGTTCAGAAGTTTTTGGAGAAGATCGGACCAAAACAGAAGTATTTTAAAAATCGTACCGGAAGTATCGGGCCTTGTGGGCCCACCTCGGACCAACCCGAGGCTACATACGTAAATTACTGATGATTGACCTTATGAGGTCACCCATACTCATTCGGAAGTGTTCCGACTCCGTTTGGGGAAGTTTTGTACAAAATCTCACTTTAAGGGCTATTCGTAAGAAAATAGGTTCAATTGAATTGAAGGAATTGGAGCGGTTTTCCGTCTCGAATTCCGGGGAACGGAGTCGGACCTAGGGCTCGCGGCCGAGCCTACCACATCCAGAACATGCCTAGGAGCGTATAGAAGTGCTTCACATACCTCGATGGCGCCTTATGCTAGCTCGGCGTCAATCCAAATTTCGTCCAAAATCTGGAAATGGTCAAGTTTACCATTTGGTTAGTTTCATTCTTTCAATACTCTATCTTTACACATAATTGCCTACCGAAATTTCGGCAGCCTTTCCTCTGTATATACGACATCCCCGAGACTTAGCTCGGCTCAATTCCTCAACACAACAGCCCAGAGAAAACATCCAAACAACAGCAAACATCAATAAACACTAATTCATACACTATGGCATTATTAGCCATCTTTCGACACAACGAGTTATTTTTCGTTTTAAACTTGCATTTCCAACCAAAACTTATTATTTTCCTATCCATTATCCATCAAAATCATTACGACACACACATCGGAGGAATCCATACCATGTACACATAATATTCACAAGATATTCATAAAATTCACAAACATTCAACTTTCCATCAAGTCACTACTCTTCCAATCCCTTCCTAACTTTCAACATGCAAGCTCATCAACACATTTTTATATTCCAAGTTCATTGTCGTAAGCATAATTTGCCTCTTAACACTTTCATTTTCACTTATACACAAATCATCACAAAGTTAAATAATTTCCTTCAACAACTTAATAACCAATCTTCCATAACAACACAATTAACATGCTAACAAGATTCAATTCACCTTCCAACACCAACACACACCACACGGCCACACCTTAAAATTCTCAATTTTCCTTAATTCATTCAACTTTCATTTCTATACAATTCCTACCACACTACAACTAGATTTCAACATAGTTTCAAGTCACCATAGACATGCAATCTATATATATGCATACGGCCAAACAAATGCAAACACACCTACTTGCAAACTTCCATATTTTTACAAGTTCTTCTCATTTATACATACTACAACATAAATCAAACTCCATAACATAAGAAAATGAATTGTTTCTCACCTTTTCCTCAAGTTCTTCACTTGCCACCAAACTTGTCCTCTTGCCAAAATAATTGTACCAAGTTGTAGAGGACTTTGCACTTAGTAGTATTCCCACAAGAATAAGATTTTTGAACCCAAGATTAGGCTCCAACAATTTTTCTTTCTTTTCTTTCTTTCTTTCTTTCTCACCCGAAATGCCCTCTCTTCTTTTCTCCTCTTGCTTGTTCTTTCTCTTTCTTGAAGTTTCTAAGGATATACATTAGTATATAATGTCACATGATGAAATAATGGACTTGGGCCATTTGTAGCACTCTATGGCCGGTTGGGCCTTCCATTATTGGGCCTTGTTTTATTATTTTTGAGTCCAAATTGGTGGCTACATATTGTAATCCATGGGAAAAGTTTCCAAAATTCCAATTTTGCCCTTGGCCACCTTTCGTAATTCCACCCCATTGAATTCATAACCTAAACATGCATACAAAGTAAGGTCCAATTGTGGCCTTATTCATCACAAGTCAATTCACCTTGAATTTTTCGAATAAACAAAAATGTCGGATGTAACATCCTCCCCCCCTTTAGAAACATTCGTCCTCGAATGTTAAATTGACCTTATGGGGTGTCATACTACTTCGGGAGGGTCCTCTTTGTGGTTGTCCTTCACCGACTTTCCGACATGGCTTCTTTACCATCATTATGGGGTGAAAATTTTTCATCATTGATTCAGATGCCTTCATAATATATCTTCTTGCACCCCACGCAATCGCCGAACCATAAGCTATATTCTTGTAACTGACAAACGCTTTCCAGACGTCATAGTCCGTATCATTTCTTGTTACCCTCCGGAGATTTCTACCACATCAATATAATCCCACTTCATACCAGACACTTCTTACCAACAGGTTCAGGACTGGAACCGGACGCGTAGAAGCATATCGGACGGATTTGAAATCAGAATCAGACTTACAGAAATGTATCATACAGAGTCGTACTTAGAATCAGACATGCGAAGATGTATCAGACAGATGCGTGATCAAAATTAGGCGTACAGAGGCACACCAGACGGATTTATATCCAGAGTCAGACATACAGAGGTGTGTCAGACAGAGTCGTAATCGGAGTTAATTGTACAGAGATATGTCAGACAGGAACGTATTCAGAATCAATCATACAAATCGTCTTGGGTGTCGCTTATTGACTTTTTCAAAGATTCTTCTTATTTGCCCTTTTTATCTCTCTTCTTCCCTACTATCCATACACTCTTTCCTTTTACAACCATCGCCATACCAGACTAACTTATGATGTAATTGGGCGTTTTCTATCCCCTGATAACATTCGGGTCGTTGCTGACTGTTATCCAAATTCGCTAAATTTTCCGAGTGGTATCGCACCCTTTGCGTTTTGCCCATTTAATCCGCGTCGGACTATGTGGTGTCTGTAAAGGCGCTAATTACTCCATACATTCTCTTTTCCTTTAAATTACCCCAAATTTTCATTTATATCAGTCATACCTGCACTTGTGCAAAACTTTGCATTACTTCCCAGGGGGTCACCCATCCCAGAATTGCTCTGGCTTGAGCACGCTTAACTCCGAAACTTTCATGCATCTTGACGCGTTAGGGCTAATATAATATCGCCGATTGCCCCTCACGACCTTTGTCACGAAATTTTAGAGTAAATCGAGGTCTTCGCAGATTTTCGGAAAAATTTGGTAGCGGGTCCCACCCCCGGCTAAGTCATACCATTACCATATTGCCTTTCTGAATCTCGGTATCTACCAAATTAACATTTATCTTACTATTTCTAATACCCAGAAGTATGAGATCACGTGATTCAACAAAATACAAAATTATCCATACATACATTTCTCAAAAAGGATTGGCTGGCGTACCTGGGCGTGCACTCGAAGACGCTCCTGGATCCTGCCGGCCGGTTAAAGCAAACACGCGGTTCGAAGGACCGCTGTAACCAGAAGCTGCACCTCGTCCTCTGCCACGACCCGCTGGCGCTGGTGCTGGTGCTCCTCGCCCCGCAGGGCGCATGGCTGCTGAAGGAGAAGATGAGCCTGCAACGGACCCAGCAGGCCGGGCTGAACCCGAACTGCCCTTAAGTGGGCACTCTCTGACTCGATGGTCTGGGCTCCCTCAAAAATAACAAGCGCCCGTAGCGCGGTAACACTCCCCCGGGTGGGGCCTCCCACAGTAAGAACACGGGGTTATGGGTGGCCTCGACTGACCGGGACCTCTGGAGCTCTGTCCTGCGAACTGTGGGGGCGTACTGTAGGCTGGCTGGGACGAATACCTATTTCTCTGCCGCTGGGAAAGCTCGCTCTGAAATCCCTCTGAATACCCAGCCGATCTGGCTCTCTTAGGCTGGCCCCTGTCGTAACCCCTATCAGGCCGACGTTCCCTACGTCGGTCCTCCATGCCCTGGGCGTGTGCCTGTACCCGGGCTACATGCATCCCTGGCTGAGCAGCCATAGCCAAACAACCATCAATCAGATAAGAGTCCAGTCCCATCACATACCTGTGCACCCTGTCGGCCATCTCAGCTACTATGGTGGGTGCATACCTAGCCAGTGAGTCGAACTCTAGGCTGTACTCGCGAACACTTCTACCATTCTGTCTCAAGTTCAAGAACCGATCAACCCTAGCTCTTCGTAGCTCTGGTGGTAGAAAATGGTCAAGAAAGGCCTTAGTAAATTCGGCCCATACCGCTGCGGGCGCGTCGGCACCCCTGGAGAGCTGCCAAGACTCATACCAATTTGCTGCCACCTCATACAGTCGATACGAAGCCAACTCCACAGACTCAGTCGGCGAAGCCTTAATCAATCGCAGTGTGCTCTCCATCTTTCTAATGAACTCCTGGGGGTCTTCCTCAGACTTGGTCCCGGAGAATTCTGGAGGACCACATGTCAGAAACTCGCGAGCCCTGGAGCTCTCATACCTGTCCGTACGACCGCCCCCAAATCCATGCCTGCGAACCTGCTCCGCCATTAATGTGGTCAATAGCTGAACCGCATCTCGCATAGCCCCACCCTCCGCCCCTGCCTGTGGAGCTGGAGGCTCGGGCGCTGGAACCTCAGGAGCTTGCGGTGGAGCCGTCTCCCGATTAGCAGCTCCTGCTGCTCTGATATCCTCTCGCGAGGGGGGTGTAACAGACCCAGACGACGGGGGCACATCCTCGAGTGCAGGCTGTACACTGGCCCTGGTAACCCTCGGGGCCTGGCTATTCTCTCCTGCTTCAATCCTCGCCTTGCCCTTCTGGGCGGCTGTTGCCTTCCTCGAAGGCATCGCTGAAACATAGCAGATCGTTAGGAGAGGATCATCCTACTAATACAGTTCTATCACACGATCTAAGAATCCAAAGAAGGGTAACATCCTAAATGCCCTGTAGCTTCCTGTTTATAGATGTGGTGCACAACACATCGATAAACAAGACTCTACTAGACACGGCCTGTAGACATACCGAGGACTAACCGCTCTGATACCACTTTTGTCACGACCCAAACCCCGTGGGCCGCGACTGGTACCCTAACTGGGCACCCATACGTACCTACCTGATCGAACTCGAACCATACAGATTTTTTTTTTTTCAAAACAGAAGTACAGAAGTAGGCCGATACAAATACGGCGTGCGCGTAACATACATATATATATATACATATACCTGAACACACAGACATTTACAGATAAGCCGATAGGGCTAACATACAGACGGAACCCGTAACCCACACATCTATCTACAGGCCTCTACAGACATACAGAATCATATGACGGGACAGGGCCCCGCCGTACCCAGAATATACAGACATACGGAGTACACAAAGACAGAAGATATATATACCAAAGATATATGCTCCGAGTCAAAGGAGCTCTTCAAGTAGCAGAGTCGGAAACCTACGCGGGCGGCGTATCACCTGGTGCGTCTGTACCTGCGGGCATGTAGCGCAGCCCCCGAAGAACGGGGGTCAGTACGGAAAATGTACCGAGTATGTAAAGCAGAAACGTAACAGATATAAACATAGTCCGAACTAGAGTCGCAGAAATATAACGGGCAAAATCATAAGTCAAACTGACGGACAGAGTTATGATCCAGACAGACATACAGGATCGTGTTACACACAAATGGACAGAATTATAGTTTGGACAGACAGACGAAATCATAATACGGACAGACGAGCAGAATCTGAATCCATACGGACATACAGAAGCAGAAGCCATACGGACAAACAGAAATAGTCGTAACATAGACGGACAGACAGACAGTAGTATGACGGACAGAATTATGCATGCAGAGTAGCACAGAGTCATACAAAATCATACAAAGGCGTGTGCTTTATAAATACAGATGGCACACGCATATATTCATACAGATCCCGGCCCTGTCTGGGGGCGCGGTAACAGAACCCGGCCCTCTTAGTACGGGACGCGGTGGACAGACAGAATCATATCAGATCATATGCCATCCTGGCCGCCATCCCCATACACAGATCATACAGACATACAGATCCCGGCCCGTACGCCGAGGGACGCGGTGAACAATGCAGAGAAATATGCACGATAACAGAACCTGGCCCGGGTCGCAGTGAAGGAATGCATTGAGACAGACACGAATCGATAAATGAGAAACCACCTACCTACAGACTCAACATATAGACTCGATCAAACTGAAGGGTGCCAAACGGCGAGCCAAAATCAGAATATCCAGATAGTATGCATAGCACGCGCTCATATCCTAGTTAGGAAGGCACGACAGATTATCAGAATGGGATGCTCGGATGTTCAGAAATAATATTGTATAAATTACACAAAAATATCCATAATATTCACAAAATAATAGTTCAGAAGTTTTTGGAGAAGATCGGACCAAAACAGAAGTATTTTAAAAATCGTACCGGAAGTATCGGGCCTTGTGGGCCCACCTCGGACCAACCCGAGGCTACATACGTAAATTACTGATGATTGACCTTATGAGGTCACCCATACTCATTCGGAAGTGTTCCGACTCCGTTTGGGGAAGTTTTGTACAAAATCTCACTTTAAGGGCTATTCGTAAGAAAATAGGTTCAATTGAATTGAAGGAATTGGAGCGGTTTTCCGTCTCGAATTCCGGGGAACGGAGTCGGACCTAGGGCTCGCGGCCGAGCCTACCACATCCAGAACATGCCTAGGAGCGTATAGAAGTGCTTCACATACCTCGATGGCGCCTTATGCTAGCTCGGCGTCAATCCAAATTTCGTCCAAAATCTGGAAATGGTCAAGTTTACCATTTGGTTAGTTTCATTCTTTCAATACTCTATCTTTACACATAATTGCCTACCGAAATTTCGGCAGCCTTTCCTCTGTATATACGACATCCCCGAGACTTAGCTCGGCTCAATTCCTCAACACAACAGCCCAGAGAAAACATCCAAACAACAGCAAACATCAATAAACACTAATTCATACACTATGGCATTATTAGCCATCTTTCGACACAACGAGTTATTTTTCGTTTTAAACTTGCATTTCCAACCAAAACTTATTATTTTCCTATCCATTATCCATCAAAATCATTACGACACACACATCGGAGGAATCCATACCATGTACACATAATATTCACAAGATATTCATAAAATTCACAAACATTCAACTTTCCATCAAGTCACTACTCTTCCAATCCCTTCCTAACTTTCAACATGCAAGCTCATCAACACATTTTTATATTCCAAGTTCATTGTCGTAAGCATAATTTGCCTCTTAACACTTTCATTTTCACTTATACACAAATCATCACAAAGTTAAATAATTTCCTTCAACAACTTAATAACCAATCTTCCATAACAACACAATTAACATGCTAACAAGATTCAATTCACCTTCCAACACCAACACACACCACACGGCCACACCTTAAAATTCTCAATTTTCCTTAATTCATTCAACTTTCATTTCTAATACAATTCCTACCACACTACAACTAGATTTCAACATAGTTTCAAGTCACCATAGACATGCAATCTATATATATGCATACGGCCAAACAAATGCAAACACACCTACTTGCAAACTTCCATATTTTTACAAGTTCTTCTCATTAATACATACTACAACATAAATCAAACTCCATAACATAAGAAAATGAATTGTTTCTCACCTTTTCCTCAAGTTCTTCACTTGCCACCAAACTTGTCCTCTTGCCAAAATAATTGTACCAAGTTGTAGAGGACTTTGCACTTAGTAGTATTCCCACAAGAATAAGATTTTTGAACCCAAGATTAGGCTCCAACAATTTTTCTTTCTTTTCTTTCTTTCTTTCTTTCTCACCCGAAATGCCCTCTCTTCTTTTCTCCTCTTGCTTGTTCTTTCTCTTTCTTGAAGTTTCTAAGGATATACATTAGTATATAATGTCACATGATGAAATAATGGACTTGGGCCATTTGTAGCACTCTATGGCCGGTTGGGCCTTCCATTATTGGGCCTTGTTTTATTATTTTTGAGTCCAAATTGGTGGCTACATATTGTAATCCATGGGAAAAGTTTCCAAAATTCCAATTTTGCCCTTGGCCACCTTTCGTAATTCCACCCCATTGAATTCATAACCTAAACATGCATACAAAGTAAGGTCCAATTGTGGCCTTATTCATCACAAGTCAATTCACCTTGAATTTTTCGAATAAACAAAAATGTCGGATGTAACATATATATATATGTCACAGTTGACAGGGGTGACGCTGTGGCCTTTGTTGTGATGTATATATATAAAAGGCACAGTTGATAAGGGGTGACACTGTGGCCTTTGTTGTGATGTATATATATAAGACACAGTTGACAGGGGGTAACGCTGTGGCCTTTGTTGTGATGCATATATATAAGGCACAGTTAACAGGGGGTGACGTTATGACTTTTGTTGTGATGTATATATATAAAAGGCACAGTTGATAAGGGGTGACACTGTGGCCTTTGTTGTGATGTATATATATAAGGCACAGTTGATAGGGGGTGACGCAGTGGCCTTTGTTGTGATGTATATATATAAAAGGCACAGTTGATAAGGGGTAACGTTGTGGCCTTTGTTGTGATGTATATATATATAAGGCATAGTTGACAGGGGGTGACACTGTGGCCTTTGTTGTGATGTATATATATAAGGCACAGTTGATAGGGGGTGACGCAGTGGCCTTTGTTGTGATGTATATATATAAAAGGCACAGTTGATAAGGGGTAACGTTGTGGCCTTTGTTGTGATGTATATATATATAAGGCATAGTTGACAGGGGGTGACACTGTGGCCTTTGTTGTGATGTATATATATAAGGCACAGTTGACAGGGGGTAACGCTGTGGCCTTTGTTGTGATGCATATATATAAGGCACAATTAACAGGGGTGATGTTGTGGCCTTTAATGTGATGTATATATATAAGGCACAATTTATAGGGGTGACGCTATGACCTTTGTTGTTATGTATATATATAAAAGGCACAGTTGATAAGAGGTAACGTTGTGGCCTTTGTTGTGATGTATATATATAAGGCATAGTTGACAGGGGGTGACGCTGTGGCCGTTGTTGTGATGTATATATGTATAGCACAGTTGACAGGGGGTGACGCTGTGGCCTTTGTTGTGATGTATATAAATAAGGCACAATTGACAGGGGGTGACGTTATGACTTTTGTTGTGATGTATATATATAAAAGGCACAGTTGACAAGGTGTGACGCTGTGGCCTTTGTTGTGATGTATATATATAAGGCACAGTTGATAGGGGGTGACACTGTGGCCTTTGTTGTGATGTATATATATATGTCACAGTTGACAGGGGGTGACGCTGTGGCCTTTGTTGTGATGTATATATATATATATGGCATAGTTAACAGGGGGTGACGCTGTGGCCTTTGTTGTGATGTATATATATATATAAGGCACAGTTCACAGGGGGTGACGCTGTGGCCTTTGTTGTCAGGTATACATATAAGGCACAATTGACAGGGGGTGACGCTGTGGCCTTTGTTGTGATGTATATATATATATAAGGCATAGTTGACAGGGGGTGACGCTGTGGCCTTTGTTGTGATGTATATATATAAGGCACAGTTGACAGGGGGTAACGCTGTGGCCTTTGTTGTGATGCATATATATAAGGCAGAGTTAACAGGGGGTGATGTTGTGGCCTTTGTTGTGATGTATATACATAAGGCACAATTGACAGGGGGTGACGTTATGACTTTTGTTGTGATGTATATATATAAAAGGCACAGTTGATAAGGTGTAACGTTGTGGCCTTTGTTGTGATGTATAGGTATAAGGCATAGTTGACAGGGGTGACGCTGTGGCCTTTGTTGTGATGTATATATATAAGGCACAGTTAACAGGGGGTGATGCTGTGGCCTTTGTTGTGATCTATATATATAAGGCACAATTGACAAGGGCGACGCTATGACCTTTGTTGTGATGTATATATATAAAAGGCACAGTCGATAAGGGGTAACATTGTGGCCTTTGTTGTGATGTATATATAAGGCATAGTTGACAGGGGTGACGCTGTGTCCTTTGTTGTGATGTATATATATAAGGCACAATTGAGAGGGGCGACGCTATGACCTTTGTTGTGATGTATATATATAAAAGGCACAATTGACAGGGGGTGACACTATGACCTTTGTTGTGATGTATATATATAAAAGGCACAGTTGATAAGGGGTAACGTTATGACCTTTGTTGTGATGTATATATATAAGGCATAGTTGACAGGGGGGTGACGCTGTGGCCTTTGTTGTGATGTATATATATAAGGCACAGTTGACAGGGGGTAACGCTGTGGCCTTTGTTGTGATGCATATATATAAAGCACAGTTAACAGGGGGTGATGCTGTGGCCTTTAATGTGATGTATATATATAAGGCACAATTGACAGGGGTGACGCTATGACCTTTGTTGTGATGTATATATATAAAAGGCACAGTTGATAAGGGGTAACGTTGTGGCCTTTATGTGATGTATATATATATAAGGCATAGTTGACAGGGGGTGACGCTGTGGCCTTTGTTGTGATGTATATATATAAGGCACAGTTGACAGGGGGTAACGCTGTGGCCTTTGTTGTGATGCATATATATAAGGCACAATTAACAGGGGTGATGCTGTGGCCTTTAATGTGATGTATATATATAAGGCACAATTTACAGGGGTGACGCTATGACCTTTGCTGTTATGTATATATATAAAAGGCACAGTTGATAAGAGGTAACGTTGTGGTCTTTGTTGTGATGTATATATATAAGGCATAGTTGACAGGGGGTGACGCTGTGGCCATTGTTGTGATGTATATATATATAGCACAGTTGACAGGGGGTGACGCTGTGGCCTTTGTTGTGATGTATATAAGTAAGGCACAGTTGACAGAGTGTGACGCTGTGGCCTTTGTTGTGATGTATATATATATGGCACAGTTGATAGGGGGTGACGCTGTGGCCTTTGTTGTGATGTATATATATATATGTCACAGTTGACAGGGGGTGACGCTGTGGCCTTTGTTGTGATGTATATATATAAGGCACAGTTGACAGGGGGTAACGCTGTGGCCTTTGTTGTGATGCATATATATAAGGCAGAGTTAACAGGGGGTGATGCTGTGGCCTTTGTTGTGATGTATATACATAAGGCACAATTGACAGGGGGTGACGTTATGACTTTTGTTGTGATGTATATATATAAAAGGCACAGTTGATAAGGTGTAACGTTGTGGCCTTTGTTGTGATGTATAGGTATAAGGCATAGTTGACAGGGGTGACGCTGTGGCCTTTGTTGTGATGCATATATATAAGGCACAGTTAACAGGGGTGATGCTGTGGCCTTTAATGTGATGTATATATATAAGGCACAATTTACAGGGGTGACGCTATGACCTTTGTTGTAATGTATATATATAAAAGGCACAGTTAACAGGGGGTGATGCTATGGCCTTTGTTGTGATGTATATATATAAGGCACAATTGACAGGGGCGACGCTATGACCTGTGTTGTGATGTATATATATAAAAGGCACAGTCGATAAGGGGTAACGTTGTGGCCTTTGTTGTGATGTATATATATAAGGCATAGTTGACAGGAGTGACGTTGTGGGCTTTGTTGTGATGTATATATATAAGGCACAATTGAGAGGGGCGACGGTATGACCTTTGTTGTGATGTATATATATAAAAGGCACAATTGACAGGGGGTGACACTATGACCTTTGTTGTGATGTATATATATAAAAGGCACAGTTGATAAGGGGTAACGTTGTGGCCTTTGTTGTGATGTATATATATAAAAGGCACAGTTGATAAGGGGTAACGTTGTGGCCTTTGTTGTGATGTATATATATATAAGGCATAGTTGACAGGGGGTGACGCTGTGGCCTTTGTTGTGATGTATATATATAAGGCACAGTTGACAGGGGGTAACGCTGTGGCCTTTGTTGTGATGCATATATATAAGGCACAATTAACAGGGGTGATGCTGTGGCCTTTAATGTGATGTATATATATAAGGCACAATTTACAGGGGTGACGCTATGACCTTTGTTGTTATGTATATATATAAAAGGCACAGTTGATAAGAGGTAACGTTGTGGTCTTTGTTGTGATGTATATATATAAGGCATAGTTGACAGGGGGTGACGCCGTGGCCGTTGTTGTGATGTATATATATATATAGCACAGTTGACAGGGGGTGACGCTGTGGCCTTTGTTGTGATGTATATAAATAAGGCACAGTTGACAGAGTGTGACGCTGTGGCTTTTGTTGTGATGTATATATATATGGCACAGTTGATAGGGGGTGACGCTGTGGCCTTTGTTGTGATGTATATATATATGTCACAGTTGACAGGGGGTGACGCTGTGGCCTTTGTTGTGATGTATATATATATCTGGCCTAGTTAACAGGGGGTGACGCTGTGGCCTTTGTTGTGATGTATATATATATATATATAAAGCACAGTTCACAGGGGGTGACTGTCACGACCCAAACCCCGTGGGCCGCGACTGGTACCCTAACTGGGTACCCATACGTACCTACCCGACCGAAATCGAATCATACAGATTTTTTTTTTTTTTTTTTTTTTTTTTTTTTTTAAAACAGAAGTACAGAAATAGGCCGGTACAAATACGGCACGCACGCAAGCATACATATATATATATACATATACCTGAACACACAGACATTTACAAGCAAGCCGATAAGGCTAACATACAGACGAAACCCGTAACCCACACATCTATCTACAGGCCTCTACAGACATACAGAGTCATATGACGGGACAGGGCCCCGCCGTACCCAGAATATACATACATACGGAGTACACAAAGACAGAAGGTATATACCAAAGATATATGCTCCGAGTCAAAGGAGCTCTTCAAGTAGCAGAGTCGGAAACCTACGCGGGCGGCGTATCACCTGGTGCGTCTGTACCTGCGGGCATGTAGCGCAGCCCCCGACGAACGGGGGTCAGTACGAAAAATGTACCGAGTATGTAAAGCAGAAACGTAACAGATATAAACATATTCCGAACTAGAATCACAGAAATATAACGGGCAAAATCATAAGTCAAACTAACGGACAGAGTTATGATCCAGACAGACATACAGAATCGTGTTACACACAAATGAACAGAATTATAGTTCGGACAGACAGACGGAGTCATAATACGGACAGACGAGCAGAATCTGAATCCATACGGACATACAGAAGCAGAAGCCATACGGACATACAGAAATAGTTGTAACACAGACGGACAGACAGTAGTATGACGGACAGAATTATGCATGCAGAGTAGCACAGAGTCATACAAAATCATACAAAGGCGTGTGCTTTATAAATACAGATGGCACACGCATATATTCATACAGATCCCGGCCCTGTCTGGGGGCGCGGTAACAGAACCCGGCCCTCTTAGTACGGGACGCGGTGGACAGACAGAATCAAATCAGATCATATGCCATCCTGGCCGCCATCCCCATACACAGATCATACAGACATACAGATCCCGGCCCGTACGCCGAGGGACGCGGTGAACAATGCAGAGAAATATGCACGATAACAGAACCTGGCCCGGGTCGCAGTGAAAGAATGCATTGAGACAGACACGAATCGATAAATGAGAAACCACCTACCTACAGACTCAACATACAGACTCGATCAATCAGAAGGGTGCCAAACGGCGAGCCAAAATCAGAATATCCAGATGGTATGCATAGTACGCGCCTATATTCTAGTTGTGAAGGCACGACAGATTATGATCAGAATCAGATATCCAGATGCTCAGAAATCATTTGTATAAAATGTACAAAATATACTTATCATACACAAAATAATAGTTCAGAAGTTTTTAGAGAAAATCGGACCAAAATGGAAGTAATTAAAATCGTATCGGGAGTATCGGGCCTTGTGGGCCCGCCTCGGACCAACTCGAGGTTATGTACGTAAATTACTGATGTTTGACCTTATGAGGTCACCCATACTCGTTCGGGAGTGTTCCGACTCCGTTTGGGGAAGTTTTGTACAAAATCTCACTTTAAGGCAATTTGTAAGAAAATAGGTTCAATTGAATTGAAGGAATTGGAGCGGTTTTCCGTCTCGAATTCCGGGGAACGGAGTCGGACCTAAGGCTCGCGGCCGAGCCTACCACATCCAGAACATGCCTAGGAACGTAGAGAAGTGCTTCACATACCTCGATGGCGCCTTATGCTCGCTCGGCGTCAATCCAAATTTCGTCCAAAATCTGGAAATGGTCAAGTTTACCATTTGGTTAGTTCCACTCTTTCAATATTCTAACTTTACACATAATTGCCTACCGAAATTTCGGCAGCATTTCCTCTGTATATACGACATCCCCGAGACTTGGCTCGGCTTAATTTATCAACACAACAACCCAAAGATAACATCCAAACAACAACAAACATCAATAGATACTAAATCATACACTATGGCATTATTAGCCATCTTTCGACATAACGAAACATCTTTCGTTTCAAACTTACACTTTCAAACCAAACTTATTATTTTCATATTCATTACCTATCGAAGTAATTCCAACATACGTCGGAGGCATATCTTATCATTTTCACACGATATACAAACATACCAACTTTCCATTAGAGCCACTACTTATCCAATTTTTCCAACCTTCAACATACAAGTTCATAAACACATTTTTCCATATTCCAAGTTCATCAACAATAATCATGATTCGTCTCTTGATACATTCATTTCCATTTTTTTACATAAACATAACAAAGTTGCATACTTTCCTACAACAACTTGATAACCATTTTTCCAAGACAATAAAAATTGTTATCTTTCCATTCACTTCACCATAACTCAATTAGCATACAACCAAGATCAAATTCATATTCCATATCAAACCTAGCACCACACGGCCATCTCCCACACTTCCAATTTTTTTTTTACTAATTCATTCCACTTCCTTTCTAATAAAATTCCCATCATATTACAACTAGATTACAACAAGAATTCAAGCCATTGAAATCATGCAATTGCATATACATTTTCGGCCAACACACCCTAAATTCCAACACACAAAATTTCCATGTTTTTCATTCATTCACACATACTACAACATACATATATCATTTTTAGCACAACAAAAGCATGAAATTCTCACCTTTCTTCAAGCCCTTCACTTGGAGATAAAAATTGTTTTCTTGCCACAATATTTATACCAACTTGAAGAGGGCCTTGCACTTAGTCATAACCTCACAAGGGATGAATTTTTGAACCCAAGAATTGGCTCCAAAATTTTTTTCTTTCTTTTTCTTTTCTCCTCTTTCTCACCCGAAATGGCTCCTCTTTTTTTTTTTGTTCTTGGCTTTTGTTTTGTTTCTTGAACCTTCTCAATACTTATCAATACATATATAATTCCCCATGGAATTTAATTATTCCATGGGCTTGGACTCCTTTGGCCGGTTGGGCCCCCTTAAGTTGGGCCTTTCTCCACTTATTTTTTTTGAACCCAAAATGGCTAGATTTTGCAATTTATGGAACAAGTTCCCAAAATTCCAATTTTTGCCCTTGGCCACCTTTCGTAATTCTTATACCATTGACTTCATAACTCACACATTCACACCAAGTAGTGTCCAATTGTGGCCTTATTCATCAAAAGTCCATTTATCTTGAATTTTTCGAATAAACAAAAATGTCAGATGTAACATTCTTCCCCCCTTTAGAACATTCGTCCTCGAATGTTAAATTGACCTTATGGGGCGCCATACCACTCCGGGAGGGTTCTCTTTATAGTCGTCCTTTGCTGATTTTCCGACATGGCTGCTTTGCCAACATTATGGGGTAATTTTTCACATCACCGATTTAAATGCCTTCATAATATATCTTCTCGTACCCCACGCAATCGTCGAACCATAAGCTATATTCTTGTAACCGACGAACGTTTCCTAAACATCATAGTCCACCTCATTTCCTATTACACTCCTGAATTCCTACCGCATTTTCGTAATCCCACTTCATACCAGACACTTCTTACCAACAGATTCAGGACTGGGATCGGACACGTCGAAGCATATCGGACGGATTCGTAATCGGAAGCAGACATGTTAAACTCTGGCGGATGGATTCATAATCAAAAGAAGAGATACAGAAATATGTCAGACAGATCTAAGATCAGAGTCAGATGTATAAAAATGTATCGGACGGATTTCGAAATCGGAATCAGGCTTACAGAAATGTATCATACAGAGTCACACTTAGAATCAGACATGCGGAGATGTATCAGACAGATGCGTGACCAAAATTAGACGTACGGAGGCACACCAGACGGATTTATATCCAGAGTCAGACATACAGAGGTGTGTCAGACAGATTCGTAATCAGGGTTAATCGTACAGAGATATGTCAGACAGAAACATATTCAGAATCAATCATACAAATCGTCTTGGGTGTCGCTTATCGACTTTTTCAAGGATTCTGCTTATTTACCCTTCTTATCTCTCTTCTTCCCTACCATCCATACACTCTTTCTTTTTACAACCATCGTTATACCAGACTAACTTATGAGGTAATTGGGCTTTCTCTATCCCCTGACAACATTCGGGTCGTCGCTAACTATTATCCAGATTCGCTCAATTTTCCGAGCGGTATCGCACCTTTTCTTTTTGCCCATTTAATCCGCGTCGGACTGTGTGATTTTTGTAAAGGCTCTGATTACTCCACACATTCTCCTTCACCTTTAGATTACCCCAAATTTTCATTTATATCAGTCATACCTACACTTGTGCAAAACTCTGCATTCCTTCCCAGGGGGTCACCCATCCTAGAATTGCTCTGGCCTGAGCACGCTTAACTCCGAAACTTTCATGCATTTCGACGCGTTAGGACGGATATAGTTTCGTCGATCGCCCCGTACGACCTTTGTCACGTAATTTTAGAGCAAATCGGGGTCTTCGCAAATTTTCGGAAAAATTTTGGTAGCGGGTCCCACCCCCGGCTAAGTCATACCATTACCATATTGCTTTTCTGAATCTCGGTATCCACCAAATTAACATTTATCTTACTATTTCTAGTACCCAGAAGTATGAGATCACGTGATTCAACAAAATACAAAATTATCCATACATACACTTCTCAAAAAGGATTGGCTGGCGTACCTGGGCGTGCACTCGAAGACGCTCCTGGATCCTGCCGGCCGGTTAAAGCAAACACGCGGTTCGAAGGACCGCTGTAACCAGAAGCTGCACCTCGTCCTCTGCCACGACCCGCTGGTGCTGGTGCTGGTGCTCCTCGCCCCGCAGGGCGCATGGCTGCTGAAGGAGAAGATGAGCCTGCAACAGACCCAGCAGGCCGGGCTGAACCCGAACTGCCCTTAAGTGGGCACTCTCTGACTCGATGGTCTGGGCTCCCACAAAAATAACAAGCGCCCGTAGCGCGGTAGCACTCCCCCGGGTGGGATCTCCCACAGTAAGAACACGGGGGTATGGGTGGCCTCGACTGACCGGGACCTCTGGAGCTCTGTCCTGCGAACTGTGGGGGCGTACTGTAGGCTGGCTGGGACGAGTACCTGTTACCCTGCCGCTGGGAAGGCTCGCCCTGGAACCCCTCTGAATACCCAGCCGATCTGGCCCTCTTAGGCCGGCCCCTGTCGTAACTCCTATCAGGCCGACGTTCCCTACGTCGGTCCTCCATGCCCTGGGCGTGTGCCTGTACCCGGGCTACATGCATCCCTGGCTGAGCAGCCACGGCCAAACAACCATCAATCAGATAAGAGTCCAGTCCCATCACATACCTGTGCACCCTGTCGGCCATCTCAGCTACTATGGTGGGTGCATACCTAGCCAGTGAATCGAACTCTAGGCTGTACTCGCGAACACTTCTACCATTCTGCCTCAAATTCAAGAACCGATCAACCCTAGCTCTTCGTAGCTCTGGTGGTAGAAAATGGTCAAGAAAGGCCTTAGTAAATTCGGCCCATACCGCTGCGGGCGCATCGGCACCCCTGGAGAGCTGCCAAGACTCATACCAATTTGCTGCCACCTCATACAATCGATACGAAGCCAACTCCACAGACTCAGTCGGCGAAGCCTTAATCAATCGCAGTGTGCTCTCCATCTTTCTGATGAACTCCTGGGGGTCCTCCTCAGATTTTGTCCCGGAGAATTCTGGAGGACTACATGTCAAAAACTCACGAGCCCTGGAGCTCTCATACCTGTCCGCACGACCACCCCCAAATCCATGCCTGCGAACCTGTTCCGCCATTAGTGTGGTTAATAACTGAACCGCATCTCGCATGGCCCTACTTTCCGCCCCTGCCGGTGGAGCTGGAGGCTCGGGCGCTGGAACCTCAGGAGCTTGCGGTGGAGCCGTCTCCCGATTAGCAGCCCCTGCTGTTCTGATATCCTCTCGCGAAGGGGGTGTAACAGACCCAGACGACGGGGGCACATCCTCAAGTGCAGGCTGAACACTGGCCCTGGTAACCCTCGGGGCCTGGCTAGTCTCTCCTGCTTCAATCCTCGCCTTGCCCTTCTGGGCGGCTGTTGCCTTCCTCGGAGGCATTGCTGAAACATAGCAGATCGTTAGGAGAGGATCATCCTACTAATACGGTTCTATCGCACGATCTAAGAATCCAAAGAAGAGTAACATCCTAAATGCCCTGTAGTTTCCTGTTTATAGATGTGGTGCACAACACATCGATAAACAAGACTCTACTAGACACGGCCTGTAGACATACCGAGGACTAACCGCTCTGATACCACTTTTGTCACGACCCAAACCCCGTGGGCCGCGACTGGTACCCTAACTGGGTACCCATACGTACCTACCCGACCGAAATCGAATCATACAGATTTTTTTTTTTTTTTTTTTTTTTTTTTTTTAAAACAGAAGTACAGAAATAGGCCGGTACAAATACGGCACGCACGCAAGCATACATATATATATATACATATACCTGAACACACAGACATTTACAAGCAAGCCGATAAGGCTAACATACAGACGAAACCCGTAACCCACACATCTATCTACAGGCCTCTACAGACATACAGAGTCATATGACGGGACAGGGCCCCGCCGTACCCAGAATATACATACATACGGAGTACACAAAGACAGAAGGTATATACCAAAGATATATGCTCCGAGTCAAAGGAGCTCTTCAAGTAGCAGAGTCGGAAACCTACGCGGGCGGCGTATCACCTGGTGCGTCTGTACCTGCGGGCATGTAGCGCAGCCCCCGACGAACGGGGGTCAGTACGAAAAATGTACCGAGTATGTAAAGCAGAAACGTAACAGATATAAACATATTCCGAACTAGAATCACAGAAATATAACGGGCAAAATCATAAGTCAAACTAACGGACAGAGTTATGATCCAGACAGACATACAGAATCGTGTTACACACAAATGAACAGAATTATAGTTCGGACAGACAGACGGAGTCATAATACGGACAGACGAGCAGAATCTGAATCCATACGGACATACAGAAGCAGAAGCCATACGGACATACAGAAATAGTTGTAACACAGACGGACAGACAGTAGTATGACGGACAGAATTATGCATGCAGAGTAGCACAGAGTCATACAAAATCATACAAAGGCGTGTGCTTTATAAATACAGATGGCACACGCATATATTCATACAGATCCCGGCCCTGTCTGGGGGCGCGGTAACAGAACCCGGCCCTCTTAGTACGGGACGCGGTGGACAGACAGAATCAAATCAGATCATATGCCATCCTGGCCGCCATCCCCATACACAGATCATACAGACATACAGATCCCGGCCCGTACGCCGAGGGACGCGGTGAACAATGCAGAGAAATATGCACGATAACAGAACCTGGCCCGGGTCGCAGTGAAAGAATGCATTGAGACAGACACGAATCGATAAATGAGAAACCACCTACCTACAGACTCAACATACAGACTCGATCAATCAGAAGGGTGCCAAACGGCGAGCCAAAATCAGAATATCCAGATGGTATGCATAGTACGCGCCTATATTCTAGTTGTGAAGGCACGACAGATTATGATCAGAATCAGATATCCAGATGCTCAGAAATCATTTGTATAAAATGTACAAAATATACTTATCATACACAAAATAATAGTTCAGAAGTTTTTAGAGAAAATCGGACCAAAATGGAAGTAATTAAAATCGTATCGGGAGTATCGGGCCTTGTGGGCCCGCCTCGGACCAACTCGAGGTTATGTACGTAAATTACTGATGTTTGACCTTATGAGGTCACCCATACTCGTTCGGGAGTGTTCCGACTCCGTTTGGGGAAGTTTTGTACAAAATCTCACTTTAAGGCAATTTGTAAGAAAATAGGTTCAATTGAATTGAAGGAATTGGAGCGGTTTTCCGTCTCGAATTCCGGGGAACGGAGTCGGACCTAAGGCTCGCGGCCGAGCCTACCACATCCAGAACATGCCTAGGAACGTAGAGAAGTGCTTCACATACCTCGATGGCGCCTTATGCTCGCTCGGCGTCAATCCAAATTTCGTCCAAAATCTGGAAATGGTCAAGTTTACCATTTGGTTAGTTCCACTCTTTCAATATTCTAACTTTACACATAATTGCCTACCGAAATTTCGGCAGCATTTCCTCTGTATATACGACATCCCCGAGACTTGGCTCGGCTTAATTTATCAACACAACAACCCAAAGATAACATCCAAACAACAACAAACATCAATAGATACTAAATCATACACTATGGCATTATTAGCCATCTTTCGACATAACGAAACATCTTTCGTTTCAAACTTACACTTTCAAACCAAACTTATTATTTTCATATTCATTACCTATCGAAGTAATTCCAACATACGTCGGAGGCATATCTTATCATTTTCACACGATATACAAACATACCAACTTTCCATTAGAGCCACTACTTATCCAATTTTTCCAACCTTCAACATACAAGTTCATAAACACATTTTTCCATATTCCAAGTTCATCAACAATAATCATGATTCGTCTCTTGATACATTCATTTCCATTTTTTTACATAAACATAACAAAGTTGCATACTTTCCTACAACAACTTGATAACCATTTTTCCAAGACAATAAAAATTGTTATCTTTCCATTCACTTCACCATAACTCAATTAGCATACAACCAAGATCAAATTCATATTCCATATCAAACCTAGCACCACACGGCCATCTCCCACACTTCCAATTTTTTTTTTACTAATTCATTCCACTTCCTTTCTAATAAAATTCCCATCATATTACAACTAGATTACAACAAGAATTCAAGCCACTGAAATCATGCAATTGCATATACATTTTCGGCCAACACACCCTAAATTCCAACACACAAAATTTCCATGTTTTTCATTCATTCACACATACTACAACATACATATATCATTTTTAGCACAACAAAAGCATGAAATTCTCACCTTTCTTCAAGCCCTTCACTTGGAGATAAAAATTGTTTTCTTGCCACAATATTTATACCAACTTGAAGAGGGCCTTGCACTTAGTCATAACCTCACAAGGGATGAATTTTTGAACCCAAGAATTGGCTCCAAAATTTTTTTCTTTCTTTTTCTTTTCTCCTCTTTCTCACCCGAAATGGCTCCTCTTTTTTTTTTTGTTCTTGGCTTTTGTTTTGTTTCTTGAACCTTCTCAATACTTATCAATACATATATAATTCCCCATGGAATTTAATTATTCCATGGGCTTGGACTCCTTTGGCCGGTTGGGCCCCCTTAAGTTGGGCCTTTCTCCACTTATTTTTTTTGAACCCAAAATGGCTAGATTTTGCAATTTATGGAACAAGTTCCCAAAATTCCAATTTTTGCCCTTGGCCACCTTTCGTAATTCTTATACCATTGACTTCATAACTCACACATTCACACCAAGTAGTGTCCAATTGTGGCCTTATTCATCAAAAGTCCATTTATCTTGAATTTTTCGAATAAACAAAAATGTCAGATGTAACAGTGACGCTGTGGCCTTTGTTGTCAGGTATATATAAGGCACAGTTGACAGGGGGTGACGCTGTGGCCTTTGTTGTGATGTATATATATATAAGGCACAGTTAACAGGGGGTGACGCTGTGGCCTTTGTATTGATGTATATATATAAGGCACAGTTGACAGGGGGTAACGCTGTGGCCTTTGTTGTGATGCATATATATAAGGCACAGTTAACAGGGGTGATGCTGTGGCCTTTAATGTGATGTATATATATAAGGCACAATTTACAGGGGTGACGCTATGACCTTTGTTGTAATGTATATATATAAAAGGCACAGTTAACAGGGGGTGAAGCTATGGCCTTTGTTGTGATGTATATATATAAGGCACAATTGACAGGGGCGACGCTATGACCTGTGTTGTGATGTATATATATAAAAGGCACAGTCGATAAGGGGTAACGTTGTGGCCTTTGTTGTGATGTATATATATAAGGCATAGTTGACAGGAGTGACGTTGTGGGCTTTGTTGTGATGTATATATATAAGGCACAATTGAGAGGGGCGACGGTATGACCTTTGTTGTGATGTATATATATAAAAGGCACAATTGACAGGGGGTGACACTATGACCTTTGTTGTGATGTATATATATAAAAGGCACAGTTGATAAGGGGTAACATTGTGGCCTTTGTTGTGATGTATATATATAAAAGGCACAGTTGATAAGGGGTAACGTTGTGGCCTTTGTTGTGATGTATATATATTTAAGGCATAGTTGACAGGGGGTGACGCTGTGGCCTTTGTTGTGATGTATATATATAAGGCACAGTTGACAGGGGGTAACGCTGTGGCCTTTGTTGTGATGCATATATATAAGGCACAATTAACAGGGGTGATGCTGTGGCCTTTAATGTGATGTATATATATAAGGCACAATTTACAGGGGTGACGCTATGACCTTTGTTGTTATGTATATATATAAAAGGCACAGTTGATAAGAGGTAACGTTGTGGTCTTTGTTGTGATGTATATATATAAGGCATAGTTGACAGGGGGTGACGCCGTGGCCGTTGTTGTGATGTATATATATATATAGCACAGTTGACAGGGGGTGACGCTGTGGCCTTTGTTGTGATGTATATAAATAAGGCACAGTTGACAGAGTGTGACGCTGTGGCCTTTGTTGTGATGTATATATATATGGCACAGTTGATAGGGGGTGACGCTGTGGCCTTTGTTGTGATGTATATATATATGTCACAGTTGACAGGGGGTGACGCTGTGGCCTTTGTTGTGATGTATATATATATCTGGCCTAGTTAACAGGGGGTGACGCTGTGGCCTTTGTTGTGATGTATATATATATATATAAAGCACAGTTCACAGGGGGTGACGCTGTGGCCTTTGTTGTCAGGTATATATAAGGCACAGTTGACAGGGGTGACGCTGTGGCCTTTGTTGTGATGTATATATATATAAGGCACAGTTAACAGGGGGTGACGCTGTGGCCTTTGTATTGATGTATATATATAAGGCACAGTTGACAGGGGGTAACGCTGTGGCCTTTGTTGTGATGCATATATATAAGGCACAGTTAACAGGGGTGATGCTGTGGCCTTTAATGTGATGTATATATATAAGGCACAATTTACAGGGGTGACGCTATGACCTTTGTTGTAATGTATATATATAAAAGGCACAGTTAACAGGGGGTGATGCTGTGGCCTTTGTTTTGATGTATATATATAAGGCACAATTGACAGGGGCGACGCTATGACCTGTGTTGTGATGTATATATATAAAAGGCACAGTCGATAAGGGGTAACGTTGTGGCCTTTGTTGTGATGTATATATATAAGGCATAGTTGACAGGGGTGACGCTGTGGCCTTTGTTGTGATGTATATATATAAGGCACAATTGAGAGGGGCGACGCTATGACCTTTGTTGTGATGTATATATATAAAAGGCACAATTGACAGGGGGTGACACTATGACCTTTGTTGTGATGTATATATATAAAAGGCACAGTTGATAAGGGATAACGTTATGACCTTTGTTGTGATGTATATATATAAGGCATAGTTGACAGGGGGGTGACGCTGTGGCCTTTGTTGTGATGTATATATATAAGGCATAGTTGACAGGGGGTAACGCTGTGGCCTTTTGTCACGACCCAAACCCCGTGGGCCGCGACTGGTACCCTAACTGGGCACCCATACGTACCTACCTGATCGAACTCGAACCCTACAGATTTTTTTTTTTTTTTTTTTTTTTTCAAAACAGAAGTACAGAAGTAGGCCGATACAAATACGGCGTGCGCGTAACATACATATATATATATATATATATACATATACCTGAACACACAGACATTTACAGATGAGCCGATAGGGCTAACATACAGACGGAACCCGTAACCCACACATCTATCTACAGGCCTCTACAGACATACAGAATCATATGACGGGACAGGGCCCCGCCGTACCCAGAATATACAGACATACGGAGCACACAAAGACAGAAGGTATATACCAAAGATATATGCTCCGAGTCAAAGGAGCTCTTCAAGTAGCAGAATCGGAAACCTACGCGGGCGGCGTATCACCTGGTGCGTCTGTACCTGCGGGCATGTAGCGCAGCCCCCGAAGAACGGGGGTCAGTACGAAAAATGTACCGAGTATGTAAAGCAGAAACGTAACAGATATAAACATAGTCCGAACTAGAGTCGCAGAAATATAACGGGCAAAATCATAAGTCAAACTGACGGACAGAGTTATGATCCAGACAGACATACAGAATCGTGTTACACACAAATGGACAGAATTATAGTTCGGACAGACAGACGAAATCATAATACGGACAGACGAGCAGAATCTGAATCCATACGGACATACAGAAGCAGAAGCCATACGGACAAACAGAAATAGTCGTAACACAGATGGACAGACAGACAGTAGTATGACGGACAGAATTATGCATGCAGAGTAGCACAGAGTCATACAAAATCATACAAAGGCGTGTGCTTTATAAATACAGATGGCACACGCATATATTCATACAGATCCCGGCCCTGTCTGGGGGCGCGGTAACAGAACCCGGCCCTCTTAGTACGGGACGCGGCGGACAGACAGAATCAAATCAGATCATATGCCATCCTGGCCGCCATCCCCATACACAGATCATACAGACATACAGATCCCGGCCCGTACGCCGAGGGACGCGGTGAACAATGCAGAGAAATGTGCACGATAACAGAACCTGGCCCGGGTCGCAGTGAAAGAATGCATTGAGACAGACACGAATCGATAAATGAGAAACCACCTACCTACAGACTCAACATACAGACTCAATCAAACTGAAGGGTGCCAAACGGCGAGCCAAAATCAGAATGCCCAGATAGTATGCATAGTACGCGCCTATAACCTAGTTGGGAAGGTACGACAGATTATCAGAATGGGATGCTCAGATGTTCAGAAAGCATGTTATATAGATTACACAAAAATAGCCATAATATACAAAAATAATAATTCAGAAGTTTTTAGAGAAAATCGGACCCGAAACAGAAGTATTTAAAATCGTACCGGAAGTATCGGGCCTTATGGGCCCACCTCGGACCAACCCGAGGCTATATACGTAAATTATTGCTAATTGACCTTATGAGGTAACCCATACTCATTCGGAAGTGTTCCGACTCCGTTTGGGGAAATTTTGTACAAAATCTCACTTTAAGGGCAATTTGTAAGAAAATAGGTTCAACTGAATTGAAGGAATTGGAGCGGTTTTCCGTCTCGAATTCCGGGGAACGGAGTCGGACCTAAGGCTCGCGGCCGAGCCTACCACATCCAGAACATGCCTAGAAATGTAGGGAAGTGCTTCACATACCTCGCTGGCGCCTTAAGCTCGCTTGGCGTCACTACAAATTTCGTCCAAAATCTGGAAATGGTCAAATTTACCATTTGGTTAGTCTCATTCTTTCAATACCCCAAGCTTACACATACTTGCCTACCGAAATTTCGGCAGCATTTCCTCTGTATATACGACATCCCCAAAAGTTAAAACACAGCCAACAACCAACACAACAACCCAGAGAATGATATCAAAACAACAACAAACATCAAGACATACATTAAGGCATCATTAGCCATCTTCCAACATAACAAAACATTTTTCGTTTCAAACTTACATTTCCAAACCAAACTTATTATTTTCGCATCTATTATCCATCAAGATCATTATAGCATACGTCGGAGGCATATCATACCATTTCCACACAATATCCACACGATATACAAACATACAAACTTTCCATTAAAGCCACTACTTATCCAATTTTTCCAACCTTCCACATACAAGTTCATCAACACGTTTTTACATTCCAAATTCATTATCCTTAATCATATTTTCAAGAAATCACGATAACGCGACATACTTTCCGACGACAACTTAATCAACACTTTCTTCGTTTTAGCTTAACCATTATCCTTCCGTCTACTTCATAAGGCCATAACAACACAATTAACATGCTAACAAGATTTAACTCACCTTCCAACACCAACACACACACACGGCCACACCCCAAAATTCTCAATTTTCCTTAATTCATTCAACTTTCATTTCTAATACAATCTCCACCATCCTACAACTAACTTACACAAGAATTCAAGCCATTAAAAGCATGCAATACATACATATGCATTCGGCCACCACCCAAGTTGTTCAACACACAAAATTTCCATGTTTTTCCTTCATTCACACATACTACAACATACATACATCATTTTTAACACCACAAAAGCATGAAATCCTTACCTTTCTTCAAGTTCTTCACTTGGGGTTGAAGTTGTTTTCTTGCCACAATCTTTATATCAACTTGAAGAGCACCTTGTGCTTAGTACAAATCTCACAAGAGATGAATTTTAGAACCAAGGAATGGGCTCCAATTTTTTTTTTTTTTCTTTTCTTCCTTTCTTTTTCTTTCACCCGAAACCTCCCCCTTTCTCTCTATATTTTTTTCTTGAATGTTCTAAGGGATGAACATTGATTCATGTATATATCCTTTATGCTAATTAGTCATGTGACTAGTCACATGACCAATTTTAATGGTCTTGGGCCAACCATGGCCGGTTGGGCCTCCCTAATGGGCCTTGTTTTTTTTTTGTTTTTGTCCAATAGGCTAGAATTTGTAATTTATGGAACAACTTCCCAAAATTCCAATTTTTGCCCTTGGCCACCTTTCGTAATTCCACACCATCAAATTCATAACCTACACGTGCATACCAAGGAATGTCCAATTATGGCCTTATTCATCACAAGCCCATTTATCCTGAATTTTCCGAATGAACAAAAATGTCGGATGTAACATCCTCCCCCTCTTTAGGAACATTCGTCCTCGAATGTTAAATTGACCTCATGGGCATCTTACTACTTCGGGAGGGTTCTCTTTATAGTCGTCCTTTACCGACTTTCCGACATGGCTTCTTTACCAACCTTATGGGGTAATTTTTTTTTTTTTCATCCCTGATTCAAATACCATTATATTATATCTTCTCATACCCCACATAATCATCGGACCATAAACTATTTTCTCGTGACGGACGAACGCTTTCCAGACATCATAGTCCATCTCGTTTCTTGTTATACTCCTGAGATTCCTACCGGAATTTCGTAATCCCACTTCATACCAGACACTTCTTACCAACAGATTCAGGACTGGAACCGGACGCGTCGAAGCATATCGGACGGGTTCGTAACCGGAAGCGGACATGCTAAACTCTGGCGGATGGATTCATAATCAAAAGAAGAGATACAGAAATATGTCAGACAGGAACGTATTCAGAATCAATCATACAAATCGTCTTGGGTGTCGCTTATCGACTTTTTCAAAGATTCTGCTTACTCGCCCTTCTTATCTCTCTCTTTCCCTACTATCCATACTCTTTTTCCTTTTACAACTATCGTCATACCAGACTAACTTATGATGTACTTGGGCGTTTTCTACCCCCTGACAACATTCGGGTCGTCGCTGACTGTTATCCAGATTCGCTAAATTTTTCCGAGTGGCATCACACCTTTCCTTTTTGCCCACTTAATCCGCGTCGGACTGTGTGGTTTTTATAAAGGCGCTAATTACTCCATACATTCTCTTTTCCTTTAGATTACCCCAAATTTTCATTTATATCAGTCATACCTACACTTGTGCAAAACTTTGCATTACTTCCCAGGGGGTCACCCATCCCAGGATTGCTCTGGCCTGAGCACGCTTAACTCCGAAACTTTCATGCATTTCGACGCGTTAGGGCTAATATAATTTCGTCGATTGCCCCTCACGACCTTTGTCACGAAATTTTAGAGTAACTCGGGGTCTTCGCAGATTTTCGGAAAAATATTTGGTAGCGGGTCCCACCCCCGGCTAAGTCATACCATTACCATATTGCCTTTCTGAATCTCGGTATCTAACAAATTAACATTTATCTTACTATTTCTAATACCCAGAAGTACGAGATCACGTAATTCAGCAAAATACAAACTTATCCATACATACATTTCTCAAAAAGGATTGGCTGGCGTACCTGGGTGTGCACTCGAAGACGCTCCTAGGTCCTGCCGGCCGGTTAAAGCAAACACGCGGTTCGAAGGACCGCTGTAACCAGAAGCTGCACCACGTCCTCTGCCACGACCCGCTGGCGCTGGTGCTGGTGCTGGTGCTCCTCGCCCCGCAGGGCGCATGGCTGCTGAAGGAGAAGATGAGCCTGCAACGGACCCAGCAGGCCGGGCTGAGCCCGAACTGCCCTTAAGTGGGCACTCTCTGACTCGATGGTCTGGGCTCCCACAAAAATAACAAGCGCCCGTAGCGCGATAACACTCCCCCGGGTGGGGTCTCCCATAGTAAGAACACGGGGGTATGGGTGGCCTCGACTGACCGGGACCTCTAGAGCTCTGTCCTGCGAACTGTGGGGGCGTACTGTAGGTTGGCTGGGACGAGTACCTGTTACCCTGCCGCTGGGAAGGCTCGCCCTGGAACCCCTCTGAATACCCAGCCGATCTGGCCCTCTTAGGCCGGCCCCTGTCGTAACTCCTATCAGGCCGACGTTCCCTACGTCGGTCCTCCATGCCCTGGGCGTGTGCCTGTACCCGGGCTACATGCATCCCTGGCTGAGCAGCCACAGCCAAACAACCATCAATCAGATAAGAGTCCAGTCCCATCACATACCTGTGCACCCTGTCGGCCATCTCAGCTACTATGGTGGGTGCATACCTAGCCAGTGAAGCGAACTCTAGGCTGTACTCGCGAACACTTCTACCATTCTGCCTCAAATTCAAGAACCGATCAACCCTAGCTCTTCGTAGCTCTGGTGGTAGAAAATGGTCAAGAAAGGCCTTAGTAAATTCGGCCCATACCGCTGCGGGCGCATCGGCACCCCTGGAGAGCTGCCAAGACTCATACCAATTTGCTGCCACCTCATACAATCGATACGAAGCCAACTCCACAGACTCAGTCGGCGAAGCCTTAATCAATCGCAGTGTGCTCTCCATCTTTCTGATGAACTCCTGGGGGTCCTCCTCAGATTTTGTCCCGGAGAATTCTGGAGGACTACATGTCAAAAACTCGCGAGCCCTGGAGCTCTCATACCTGTCCGCACGACCACCCCCAAATCCATGCCTACGAACCTGCTCCGCCATTAGTGTGGTCAATAACTGAACCGCATCTCGCATGGCCCTACTCTCCGCCCCTGCCGGTGGAGCTGGATGCTCGGGCGCTGGAACCTCAGGAGCTTGCGGTGGAGCCGTCTCCCGATTAGCAGCCCCTGCTGTTCTGATATCCTCTCGCGAAGGGGGTGTAACAGACCCAGACGACGGGGGCACATCCTCAAGTGCAGGCTGAACACTGGCCCTGGTAACCCTCGGGGCCTGGCTAGTCTCTCCTGCTTCAATCCTCGCCTTGCCCTTCTGGGCGGCTGTTGCCTTCCTCGGAGGCATCGCTGAAACATAGCAGATCGTTAGGAGAGGATCATCCTACTAATACGGTTCTATCGCGCGATCTAAGAATCCAAAGAAGGGTAACATCCTAAATGCCCTGTAGCTTCCTGTTTATAGATGTGGTGCACAACACATCGATAAACAAGACTCTACTAGACACGGCCTGTAGACATACCGAGGACTAACCGCTCTGATACCACTTTTTGTCACGACCCAAACCCCGTGGGCCGCGACTGGTACCCTAACTGGGCACCCATACGTACCTACCTGATCGAACTCGAACCCTACAGATTTTTTTTTTTTTTTTTTTTTTCAAAACAGAAGTACAGAAGTAGGCCGATACAAATACGGCGTGCGCGTAACATACATATATATATATATATATATATACATATACCTGAACACACAGACATTTACAGATGAGCCGATAGGGCTAACATACAGACGGAACCCGTAACCCACACATCTATCTACAGGCCTCTACAGACATACAGAATCATATGACGGGACAGGGCCCCGCCGTACCCAGAATATACAGACATACGGAGCACACAAAGACAGAAGGTATATACCAAAGATATATGCTCCGAGTCAAAGGAGCTCTTCAAGTAGCAGAATCGGAAACCTACGCGGGCGGCGTATCACCTGGTGCGTCTGTACCTGCGGGCATGTAGCGCAGCCCCCGAAGAACGGGGGTCAGTACGAAAAATGTACCGAGTATGTAAAGCAGAAACGTAACAGATATAAACATAGTCCGAACTAGAGTCGCAGAAATATAACGGGCAAAATCATAAGTCAAACTGACGGACAGAGTTATGATCCAGACAGACATACAGAATCGTGTTACACACAAATGGACAGAATTATAGTTCGGACAGACAGACGAAATCATAATACGGACAGACGAGCAGAATCTGAATCCATACGGACATACAGAAGCAGAAGCCATACGGACAAACAGAAATAGTCGTAACACAGATGGACAGACAGACAGTAGTATGACGGACAGAATTATGCATGCAGAGTAGCACAGAGTCATACAAAATCATACAAAGGTGTGTGCTTTATAAATACAGATGGCACACGCATATATTCATACAGATCCCGGCCCTGTCTGGGGCGCGGTAACAGAACCCGGCCCTCTTAGTACGGGACGCGGTGGACAGACAGAATCAAATCAGATCATATGCCATCCTGGCCGCCATCCCCATACACAGATCATACAGACATACAGATCCCGGCCCGTACGCCGAGGGACGCGGTGAACAATGCAGAGAAATGTGCACGATAACAGAACCTGGCCCGGGTCGCAGTGAAAGAATGCATTGAGACAGACACGAATCGATAAATGAGAAACCACCTACCTACAGACTCAACATACAGACTCAATCAAACTGAAGGGTGCCAAACGGCGAGCCAAAATCAGAATGCCCAGATAGTATGCATAGTACGCGCCTATAACCTAGTTGGGAAGGCACGACAGATTATCAGAATGGGATGCTCAGATGTTCAGAAAGCATGTTATATAGATTACACAAAAATAGCCATAATATACAAAATTAATAATTCAGAAGTTTTTAGAGAAAATCGGACCCGAAACAGAAGTATTTAAAATCGTACCGGAAGTATCGGGCCTTATGGGCCCACCTCGGACCAACCCGAGGCTATATACGTAAATTATTGCTAATTGACCTTATGAGGTAACCCATACTCATTCGGAAGTGTTCCGACTCCGTTTGGGGAAATTTTGTACAAAATCTCACTTTAAGGGCAATTTGTAAGAAAATAGGTTCAACTGAATTGAAGGAATTGGAGCGGTTTTCCGTCTCGAATTCCGGGGAACGGAGTCGGACCTAAGGCTCGCGGCCGAGCCTACCACATCCAGAACATGCCTAGAAATGTAGGGAAGTGCTTCACATACCTCGCTGGCGCCTTAAGCTCGCTTGGCGTCACTCCAAATTTCGTCCAAAATCTGGAAATGGTCAAATTTACCATTTGGTTAGTCTCATTCTTTCAATACCCCAAGCTTACACATACTTGCCTACCGAAATTTCGGCAGCATTTCCTCTGTATATACGACATCCCCAAAAGTTAAAACACAGCCAACAACCAACACAACAACCCAGAGAATGATATCAAAACAACAACAAACATCAAGACATACATTAAGGCATCATTAGCCATCTTCCAACATAACGAAACATTTTTCGTTTCAAACTTACATTTCCAAACCAAACTTATTATTTTCGAATCTATTATCCATCAAGATCATTATAGCATACGTCGGAGGCATATCATACCATTTCCACACAATATCCACACGATATACAAACATACAAACTTTCCATTAAAGCCACTACTTATCCAATTTTTCCAACCTTCCACATACAAGTTCATCAACACGTTTTTACATTCCAAATTCATTATCCTTAATCATATTTTCAAGAAATCACGATAACGCGACATACTTTCCGACGACAACTTAATCAACACTTTCTTCGTTTTAGCTTAACCATTATCCTTCCGTCTACTTCATAAGGCCATAACAACACAATTAACATGCTAACAAGATTTAACTCACCTTCCAACACCAACACACACACACGGCCACACCCCAAAATTCTCAATTTTCCTTAATTCATTCAACTTTCATTTCTAATACAATCTCCACCATCCTACAACTAACTTACACAAGAATTCAAGCCATTAAAAGCATGCAATACATACATATGCATTCGGCCACCACCCAAGTTGTTCAACACACAAAATTTCCATGTTTTCCTTCATTCACACATACTACAACATACATACATCATTTTTAACACCACAAAAGCATGAAATCCTTACCTTTCTTCAAGTTCTTCACTTGTGGTTGAAGTTGTTTTCTTGCCACAATCTTTATATCAACTTGAAGAGCACCTTGTGCTTAGTACAAATCTCACAAGAGATGAATTTTAGAACCAAGGAATGGGCTCCAATTTTTTTTTTTTCTTTTCTTCCTTTCTTTTTCTTTCACCCGAAACCTCCCCCTTTCTCTCTATATTTTTTTCTTGAATGTTCTAAGGGATGAACATTGATTCATGTATATATCCTTTATGCTAATTAGTCATGTGACTAGTCACATGACCAATTTTAATGGTCTTGGGCCAACCATGGCCGGTTGGGCCTCCCTAATGGGCCTTGTTTTTCTTATTTTTTTTTTGTCCAATAGGCAAGAATTTGTAATTTATGGAACAACTTCCCAAAATTCCAATTTTTGCCCTTGGCCACCTCTCGTAATTCCACACCATCAAATTCATAACCTACACGTGCATACCAAGGAATGTCCAATTATGGCCTTATTCATCACAAGCCCATTTATCCTGAATTTTCCGAATGAACAAAAATGTCGGATGTAACACCTTTGTTGTGATGCATATATATAAAGCACAGTTAACAGGGGGTGATGCTGTGGCCTTTAATGTGATGTATATATATAAGGCACAATTGACAGGGGTGACGCTATGACCTTTGTTGTGATGTATATATATAAAAGGCACAGTTGATAAGGGGTAACGTTGTGGCCTTTGTTGTGATGTATATATATATAAGGCATAGTTGACAGGGGGTGACGCTGTGGCCTTTGTTGTGATGTATATATATAAGGCACAGTTGACAGGGGGTAACGCTGTGGCCTTTGTTGTGATGCATATATATAAGGCACAATTAACAGGGGTGATGCTGTGGCCTTTAATGTGATGTATATATATAAGGCACAATTTACAAGGGTGACACTATGACCTTTGTTGTTATGTATATATATAAAAGGCACAGTTGATAAGAGGTAACGTTGTGGTCTTTGTTGTGATGTATATATATAAGGCATAGTTGACAGGGGGTGACGCTGTGGCCGTTGTTGTGATATATATATATATAGCACGGTTGACAGGGGGTGACGCTGTGGCCTTTGTGGTGATGTATATAAATAAGGCACAGTTGACAGAGTGTGACGTTGTGGCCTTTGTTGTGATGTATATATATATGGCACAGTTGATAGGGGGTGACGCTGTGGCCTTTGTTGTGATGTATATATATATATGTCACAGTTGACAGGGGGTGACGCTGTGGCCTTTGTTGTGATGTATATATATATATGGCATAGTTAACAGGGGGTGACGCTGTGGCCTTTGTTGCGATGTATATATATATAAGGCACAGTTCACAGGGGGTGACGTTGTGGCCTTTGTTGTCAGGTATATATAAGGCACAGTTGACAGGGGGTGTTGTCAGGTATATATAAGGCACAGTTGACAGGGGGTGACGCTGTGGCCTTTGTTGTGATGTATATATATATAAGGCACAGTTAACAGGGGGTGACGCTGTGGCCTTTGTATTGATGTATATATATAAGGCACAGTTGACAGGGGGTAACGCTGTGGCCTTTGTTGTGATGCATATATATAAGGCACATTTAACAGGGGTGATGCTGTGGCCTTTAATGTGATGTATATATATAAGGCACAATTTACAGGGGTGACGCTATGACCTTTGTTGTAATGTATATATATAAAAGGCACAGTTGACAGGGGGTGACGCTGTGGGCACAGTTAATAGGGGGTGATGCTGTGACCTTTTTTTGTGATGTATATACATAAGGCACAATTGACAAGGGGTGACGCTACGACCTTTGTTGTAATGTATATATATATAAAAGGCACAGTTGATAAGGGGTAACGTTGTGGCCTTTATTGTGATGTATATATATATAAGGCATAGTTGACAGGGGGTGACGCTGTGGCCGTTGTTGTGATGTATATATATAAGGTACAGTTGACAGGGGGTAACGCTGTGGCCTTTGTTGTGATGCATATATATAAGGCACAATTAACAAGGGTGATGCTGTGGCCTTTAATGTGATGTATATATATAAGGCACAATTTACAGGGGTGACGCTATGACCTTTGTTGTTATGTATATATATAAAAGGCACAGTTGATAAGAGGTAACGTTGTGGCCTTTGTTGTGATGTATATATATAAGGCATAGTTGACAGGGGGTGACGCAGTGGCCGTTGTTGTGATGTATATATATATAGCACAGTTGACAGGGGGTGACGCTGTGGCCTTTGTTGTGATGTATATAAATAAGGCACAATTGACAGGGGGTGACGTTATGACTTTTGTAGTGATGTATATATATAAAAGGCACAGTTGATAAGGTGTGACGCTGTGGCCTTTGTTGTGATGTATATATATAAGGCACAGTTGATAGGGGGTTGACGCTGTGGCCTTTGTTGTGATGTATATATATAAGGCACAGTTGACAGAGTGTGACGCTGTGGCCTTTGTTGTGATGTATATATTTAAGGCACAGTTGATAGGGGGTGACGCTGTGGCCTTTGTTGTGATGTATATATATAAGGCACAGTTGACAGGGGGTGACGCTGTGGCCTTTGTTGTGATGTATATATAAAAGGCACAGTTGACAGAGTGTGACGCAGTGGCCTTTGTTGTGATGTATATATATAAGACATAGTTGACAGGGGTGACGCAGTGGCCTTTGTTGTGAGGTATATATATAAGGTACAGTTGACAGGGGGTGATGCTGTGGCCTTTGTTGTGATGTATATATATATATACAAGGAACAGTTAACAGGGGGTGACGCTGTGGCCTTTGTTGTGATGCATATATATAAGGCACAGTTAACAGGGGGTGATGTTGTGGCCTTTGTTGTGATGTATATACATAAGGCACAATTGACAGGGGGTGACGCTATGAACTTTGTTGTGATGTATATATATAAAAGGCACAGTTGATAGGGGGTAACGTTGTGGCCTTTGTTGTGATGTATATATATAAGGCACAGTTGACAGAGTGTGACGCTGTGGCCTTTGTTGTGATGTATATATTTAAGGCACAGTTGATAGGGGGTGACGCTGTGGCCTTTGTTGTGATGTATATATATATATATATATATATATCACAGTTGACAGGGGTGACGCTGTGGCCTTTGTTGTGATGTATATATATATATGGCATAGTTAACAGGGGGTGACGCTGTGGCCTTTGTTGTGATGTATATATATATATAAGGCACAGTTCACAGGGGGTGACGCTGTGGCCTTTGTTGTGAGGTATATATATAAGGCACAGTTGACAGGGGGTGACGCTGTGGCCTTTGTGCTGATGTATATATATAAGGAACAATTGACAGAGGGAGACGCTGTGGCCTTTGTTGTGATGCATATATATAAGGCACAGTTAACAGGGGGTGATGCTGTGGCCTTTGTTGTGATGTATATACATAAGGCACAATTGACAGGGGGTGACGCTATGACTTTTGTTGTGATATATATATATAAAAGGCACAGTTGATAAGGGGTAACGTTGTGGCCTTTGTTGTGATGTATATATATAAGGCACAGTTGACAGGGGGTAACGCTGTGGCCTTTGTTGTGATGCATATATATAAGGCACAGTTAACAGGGGGTGATGCTGTGGCCTTTGTTGTGATGTATATATATAAGGCACAATTGACAGGGGTGACGCTGTGGCCTTTGTTGTGATGTATATATATAAGGCACAGTTAACAGGGGTGATGTTGTGGCCTTTGTTGTGATGTATATATATAAGGCACAATTGACAGGGGTGACGCTGTGGCCTTTGTTGTGATGTATATATATAAGGCACAGTTGACAGGGGGTAACGTTGTGGCCTTTGTTGTGATGTATATATATAAGGCACAGTTGACAGGGGGTGACGCTGTGGCCTTTGTTGTGATGTATATATATAAGGCACAGTTGACAGGGGGTAACGCTGTGGCCTTTGTTGTGATGCATATATATAAGGCACAGTTAACAGGGGGTGATGCTGTGGCCTTTGTTGTGATGTATATATATAAGGCACAATTGACAGGGGTGACGCTATGACCTTTGTTGTGATGTATATATATAAAAGGCACAGTTGATAAGGGGTAACGTTGTGGCCTTTGTTGTGATGTATATATATAAGTCATAGTTGACAGGGGGTGACGCTGTGGCCTTTGTTGTGATGTATATATATAAGGCACAGTTGACAGGGGGTAACGCTGTGACCTTTGTTGTGATGCATATATATAAGGCACAATTAACAGGGGTGATGCTGTGGCCTTTAATGTGATGTATATATATAAGGCACAATTGACAGGGGTGACGCTATGACCTTTGTTGTGATGTATATATATAAAAGGCACAGTTGATAAGGGGTAACGTTGTGGCCTTTGTTGTGATGTATATATATATAAGTCATAGTTGACAGGGGTTGACGCTGTGGCCTTTGTTGTGATGTATATATATAAGGCACAGTTGACAGGGGGTGACGTTGTGGCCTTTGTTGTGATGTATATAAATAAGGCACAGTTGACAGAGTGTGACGCTAGTGGCCTTTGTTGTGATGTATATATATAAGGCACAGTTGATAGGGGTGACGCTAGTGGCCTTTGTTGTGATGTATATATATAGGCACAGTTGACAGAGTGTGACGCTGTGGCCTTTGTTGTGATGTATATACTTAAGGCACAGTTGATAGGGGGTGACGCTGTGGCCTTTGTTGTGATGTATATCTATATATATATATCACAGTTGACAGGGGGTGACGCTGTGGCCTTTGTTGTGATGTATATATATATATATGGCATAGTTAACAGGGGGTGACGCTGTGGCCTTTGTTGTGATGTATATATATATATATAAGGCACAGTTCACAGGGGGTGACGCTGTGGCCTTTGTTGTGAGGTATATATATAAGGCACAGTTGACAGGGGGTGACGCTGTGGCCTTTGTTGCGATGTATATATATAAGGCACAGTTGAAAGAGTGTGACGCTGTGGCCTTTGTTGTGATGTATATATCTAAAGCATAGTTGACAGGGGGTGACGCTGTGGTCTTTGTTGTGATATATATATATATATAAGGAACAGTTGACAGGGGTGACGCTGTGGCCTTTGTTGTGATGCATATATATAAGGCACAGTTAACAGGGGGTGATGTTGTGGCCTTTGTTGTGATGTATATATATAAGGCACAATTGACAGGGGCGACGCTATGACCATTGTTGTGATGTATATATATAAGGCACAGTTAACAGGGGGTGATGATGTGGCCTTTGTTGTGATGTATATATATAAGGCACAATTGACTAGGGGCGACGCTATGGCCTTTTGTTGTGATGTATATATATATATAAGGAACAGTGACAGGGGGTGACGCTGTGGCCTTTGTTGTGATGCATATATATAAGGCACTAGTTAACAGGGGGTGACTGTTGTGGCCTTTGTTGTGATGTATATATATAAGGCACAATTGACAGGGGCGACGCTATGACCTTTGTTGTGATGTATATATATAAAGGCACAGTTGATAAGGGGTAACGTTGTGGCCTTTGTTGTGATGTATATATATAAGGCATAAGTTGACAGGGGGTGACGCTATGGCCTTTGTTGTGATGTATATATATAAGGCAACAGTTGACAGGGGTAACGCTGTGGCCTTTGTTGTGATGTATATATATAAGGCACAAGTTAACAGGGGGTGATGCTGTGGCCTTTGTGTGATGTATATATATAAGGCACAATTGACAGGGGTGACGCTATGACCTTTGTTGTGATGTATATATATAAAAGCACACGTTGATAAGGGGTAACGTTGTGGCCTTTGTTGTGATGTATATATATAAGGCATAGTTGACAGGGGGTGACGCTGTGGCCTTTGTTGTGATGTATATATATATATATACAAGGAACAGTTGACAGGGGGTGACGCTGTGGCTTTTGTTGTGATGCATATATATAAGGCACAGTTAACAGGGGGTGATGTTGTGGCCTTTGTTGTGATGTATATACATAAGGCACAATTGACAGGGGGTGACGCTATGAACTTTGTTGTGTTGTATATATATAAAAGACACAGTTGATAGGGGGTAACGTTGTGGCCTTTGTTGTGATGTATATATATAAGGTATAGTTGACAGGGGTGACGCTGTGGCCTTTGTTGTGATGTATATATATGAGGCACTGTTGACAGGGGTAACGCTGTGGCCTTTGTTGTGATGGATTTATATAAGGCACAATTAACAGGGGGTGATGCTGTGGCCTTTAATGTGATGTATATATATAAGGCACAATTGACAGGGGTGACGCTATGACCTTTGTTGTGATGTACATATATAAAAGGCACAGTTGATAAGGGGTAACGTTGTGGCCTTTGTTATGATGTATATATATAAGGCACAGTTGACAGGGGGTGACGCTGTGGCCTTTGTTGTGATGTATATATATAAGGCACAGTTGACAGGGGTGACGCTGTGGCCTTTGTTGTGATGTATATATATAAGGCACAGTTGACAGGGGGTGACGCTGTGGCCTTTGTTGTGATGTATATATATAAGGCACAGTTGATAGGGGGTGACGCTGTGGCCTTTGTTGTGATGTATATATATAAGGCACAGTTGACAGGGGGTGACGCTGTGGCCTTTGTTGTGATGTATATATATAAGGCACAGTTGACAGGGGGTGACGCTGTGGCCTTTGTTGTGATGTATATATATAAGGCACAGTTGACAGGGGGTGACGCTGTGGCCTTTGTTGTGATGTATATATATAAGGCACAGTTGACAGGGGTGACGCTGTGGCCTTTGTTGTGATGTATATATATAGTTGACAGGGGGTGACGCTGTGGCCTTTGTTGTGATATATATATATATATAAGGAACAGTTGACAGGGGGTGACGCTGTGGCCTTTGTTGTGATGCATATATATAAGGCACAGTTAACAGGGGGTGATGCTGTGGCCTTTGTTGTGATGTATATACATAAGGCACAATTAACAGGGGGTGACGCTATGACTTTTGTTGTGATATATATATATATATATATATATATATATATATATATATATATATATATATATATATATATATATATATAAAAGGCACAGTTGATAAGGGGTAACATTGTGGCCTTTGTTGTGATGTATAAGTATAAGGCATAGTTGACAGGGGTGACGCTGTGGCCTTTGTTGTGATGCATATATATAAGGCACAGTTAACAGGGGGTGATGCTGTGGCCTTTGTTGTGATGTATATATATAAGGCACAATTGACAGGGGTGACGCTATGACATTTGTTGTGATGTATATTTATAAAAGGCACAGTTGATAAGGGGTAACGTTGTGGCCTTTGTTGTGATGTATATATATAAGGCATATTTGACAGGGGGTGACACGGTGGCCTTTGTTGTGATATATATAATTATATATGTATATATATATATATATACATATATATATATATATATATATAAGGAACCGTTCACATTGGTGACGTTGTGGCCTTTGTTGTGAGGTATATATATAAGGCACAGTTGACAGGGGGTGACGCTGTGGCCTTTGTTGTGATGTATATATATATATATATAAAAGGCACAGTTGATAGGGGGTAACGTTGTGGCCTTTGTTGTGATGTATATATATAAGGTATAGTTCACAGGGGTGACGCTGTGTTATATCCCGTGTTCTCGTACGATTGGAAATCGAGAAATAATTATGACACGGGTGTTAGAAGGACCTAATTTAATTTTTGTGAATATGACTATGTTGGTTGTGAAATCTTTAATGCTAAGCCCTCGGGAAAGGCCAAGGGTAAATTTGGAACTTCGTAAATTAGTTTCGGGAATTACAAAACGGGACTTTTATGAATTGGGGCAAGAAAGTTGAAAAAAAAATGAAAAATGAAGCCCAAGAGTTGAAGGGTGGCCGGCCCCTTTGCCAAGCCCAAACCCACTTTTAAAGGGTCATGTGCTATGCACATGACCCCTAAATGGATATATATGTAAGACCCTTAGTAGTATTCAAGATCAAAAATCACAATCAAGAACATCAACAAAGAAAAGGGGCATTCGGCCGTAGCTAGAGGAGAAAGAAAAAAAAAATCTCCAAGCTTGGTAGTTGATCAAAATTCTTGTTCTTCCCATAATTGTGAAGTACTCAAGGCCCTCTTCAACGGGGTATAATTAGTTTGGCACGAGATCGACGTTTGCGACAAGTCGGGGTTTCAAGGAAAGGTAAGAATTTTGCCCCTTTTATGTTATAGAATTGATGTGAATGTGTTAAGCATTGGAAGTAGATGGAGATCCCGTAATTTTAACGTAAATAGAAAGTCGTGGGTGTGTGTGTGTAGTGTGTTTGGCCGTGAGTATGGAAGGAAAGAAATGGCTTGAATTGATCTTGTTTAAGTTGGCATAATGTGTTGTTGTGATCCTTATATCGTAAATGATTGATTGTTGAATTAGATTGGCGGTGGAAAACGAATTCGGATGTTATCGGAAAGTGTATATCCTTGGTATCTTTATGTATATCAATGTATATTTTGGGTACTAGAGACTTTAGATATGACTTTTTTAATGATATGGATGAATTCGGAATGAAACGACGTTAGTTAGAATGTTCGTCGTGAAATTTTGATATTTTGAAGAACTATGGAAATTTATTGATTTTGGTGCAATTTCGTGTATGGCTTAGATTGAATTTGGAATGTGTTTGACTAGTGTTGGATGGGTAAATGAATACAATTATGTGAATATAGAATTGGGATTTTGAAAGTTTGAATGGAAGTTGCCAACTTAAGAAATCATGTAGAATTTTGAAGCTAGGGTGACTTGATTGTTGTTTATATTGTTTGGTTGATGTGTGGGCTGTTGTGGTTGGTTAATTTGAGCCGAGTTACGCCTCGGGGATGTTAGATTTATAGGGGAAATGCTGCCGAAATTTCGGTAGGCAAATATGGAGTTAAAGGCATTTTTGAGCCTAAGAATCTCATTTGGTAACTTTGACCATTTGCAGATTTTTGACGAAACGGGACGGGACTTTTGGAGGAGCTTACGACATCTGTGAGGTATGTAAAGCTTCCCAATTCTTTATTTGGCATATCTTAGTGTGTTGGTTGAATATGAGACCTTCCGGAGCATTTCTGCTCCTCGAAACCCGATCCACAGGAAAGTTACTATTCATTCAATTCGATTGAAGCCTAAAGGCTCCCTTTTGGCTAGAATGCCATTATTCGTCCGAAACCTATCGAAATGTGGTCGGGTAACCTAGAAATGATTATGTATGACCTTTGGCATATTACTGCTCGAAAAAGAATATGTTCGCCACCTCACTTCGACTCGAGGTGGGTCCGCTACCCCAAAATGCCCGATTTGCCCTTCGGGCCATCTTTGAGAATAGAGTTGAACGTACCACTTCTGATCTTTGGAACATCCTTCCACGGGGTATGTTTGGACTATTCGATGCACTAATCCAGGTTTTGAACTATATGGACCATTTTGGAATTGTTTTGCAAAATGAAACCTTATGTCGACTAAGTATTCGACTATTTTGTAATAGGATATGATTTATGAGTTTACTTTGTTTTGAAACACTATTTTGAAATACGATTTGCATTTGTTTGCTCACGACTCCGCTCGTGCCTTATTATGACTTCGTTCACCGGTTCCCGGGCCGGTTTTGATTCGTGCGTTGTATGATAAATTCGGCCGTATGCTGTGTTACGGTTCCCGAGGCTTCGCCATAGGGCCGGGTTCCGTTTGGAGTTATGCTGTGATATGGCTCGTGATGCGATACGCTCACCGATGATTATGATTATGTTCGGGGATGTACGGAGATTTGAAACCTTCTGGTGTTATGCTGTGTGTGGCGCCAGCGTCGGAGTGGCGACCACGTTCTTAAGCGTTTGCATGATTTTGTTTGCATAAAATACATGTATATTATTTCGATACAGATTTTGACATACCAGTTTGTACCCCACTTTGACATTTGATTTGCTTTCGGTTTTGATCTATAATTCTGTACTCCGTGCTTTACATACTCAGTACATATTTCGTACTGACCCCCTTTCTTCGGGGGCTGCGTTTTATGCCCGCAGGTGCAGATATCGGTGATCCTCCGCAGTAGGCTTCCCTTCTTGCTTTTCGGAGTACTCTTACTGGGTCCGGAGTCCACTCTTGG
Source organism: Lycium barbarum (assembly GCF_019175385.1). Classification (NCBI taxonomy): domain Eukaryota; kingdom Viridiplantae; phylum Streptophyta; class Magnoliopsida; order Solanales; family Solanaceae; genus Lycium; species Lycium barbarum. The sequence goes on from NW_026843398.1 coordinate 783,294, forward strand.
TACAGACTCCTCTACTCTGTATATCCTTTGTATATTTGACAGTTTGGGCACAGCGGGGCCCTGTCTCGCCATATGTTATGTTTTGAATTCGTAGAGGCCTGTAGTCATATTTGTGGGGCGAGGGTCCTATGTGTATGTTGTCTGATTTTGCTTTCGGGTCTTAAAGCGGTCTGTTTGATATGATGGCCCCAAATGGCCCTTCTGTATATATTTGTATTTTGACCGGCGATGCCTATTCCGCCGCTTTGTTTGAGTTTGATTTGATATGACCGCTTAAGACATATTTCCGATATAAATTATGTGTGATATAACTTCTTGAAAATTCTGAAATAAGTTTGGATTCGGAAATGAATATGCGATTTGGTCTGGGTACCCAGGTAGGGTGCCAGTCGCGGCCCACGGGGCTGGGTCGTGACAAAAGTGGTATCAGAGCGGTTTGTCCTCGGAATGTCTACAGGCCGTGTCTCGTAGAGCCTTGTTTATCGATGTGTTGTGCACCACATCTATAAACGGGAAGCTACAGGGCATTTAGGATGTCACTTTCTTTGGAATCTTAGATCGTGCGATAGAGCTGTGCTATTAGGGTGATTTTGACCTGACTCGCCTTTGTGTTTGCAGTGATGCCTCCGAAGAAGGCAACGGCGGCCCAGAAGGGCAAGGCGAGGATTGGAGAGACTAGCCAGGCACAGCGAGCTACCCGGGCTCGTGTATATGATTTGCCTGAGGATGTGCCACAGTCTGAGGGGTCTGCTACACCCCCACTAGTACAGCCTGGAGCAGGACCTTCAGCAGCTCCAAAGGTCCGTGTACCCGCACCTGAGACTCCAGCTCCTCAGCCAGGGGCGGAGGATAGGACCCTGAGGGAGGCTGTACAGCTGTTGACTACACTGGTAGCAGGACAGGCTCGCAGGCGCGGGCGGAGGGACGACGATGATGATGACATGCGGGACAGCCTGAGAGTTCGGGAGTTTTTGTTATGTGGCCCTCCTGAGTTCTTCGGGTCTAAGCCCGACGAGGACCCCCACGACTTTATTCGGGGGATGTGACGCTCACTGGACTTGGTCAGGGCTTCAGAGACCGAGTCAGTTGAGCTGGCTTCGCACCGGCTTCGAGATGTGGCTACCCACTGGTACGAGACTTGGGAGTTGTCTAGAGGAGAGGGTGCCCCTCCAGCCACTTGGGATCAGTTTGTGACAGCATTCACCCGCCACTTTTTGCCCCCAGAGTTACGGCGGGCACGGGCTGATCGATTCTTACGTCTGCAGCAGAGGGGTCGGAGTGTTCGCGAGTATAACCTTGAGTTTGATTCTCTGGCCCGATATGCACCGGCCGTGGTAGCAGATATGTCCGATCGGATGCACAGATATGTTATGGGATTGGACCGGTATTTGGTTGATAGTTGTATGGCAGTGTCATTGCAGGCAGACATGGACATTTCCCGACTTCAGGCCTATGCGATGGGTATGGAGGACCGTCGCAGGTCTGATCCGGCTGGCAGAGATCGAGATAGGAGGCCGCCCAAGAGGGCTAGGTCCGCAGGTTATTCTGGAGATTCTCGAGGCGGACAGCCTCAGCAGCAGCAGTCAGATAGGCATTTTCCTTCGTCCGGCCGGAGTACGCAGTCAGGCAGCCGGAGATTCGATAGTACAGGACCGTCTGGGGCCGGTCAGAGCTCCAGAGTAGCAGGTTCACAGGTACCCAGGGGTCCCAGCCAGGCCAGGCCACCCAGGCCCCGTTGTCCTCATTGCGGGAAGTCTCATCCCGGGGAGTGTTACCGAGTGCCTGGAGCTTGCTTTTCGTGTGGTGGTTAGGGCCACTTTATGAGAGATTGTCCATTGGCTAGCGGTTCTGGTAGTGCTGCTCAGCAGACAGGGTCAGCCGCCGGTTCTTCTTCTGCTCCATCAGTTGCATGCCCTGGAGGGCGAGGTATTTCAGCACCGGCAGGACGCGGTCGAGGCCGCGGTGGCACTTCAGGTTCTAGCGGTCCCTCGAACCGCATATATGCTTTGGCCAGCCGCCAGGATCAGGAGGCTTCGCCAAATGTCGTCACAGGTACATTGCTGGTTTTCTCCAGATCTGTATATGCATTGATTGACCCTGGCTCTACTTTATCATATATTTCCCCGCTCGTTGCTAGTAAGATTGGGATAGTGTCTGAGCCTATAGAGCCATTTGAGGTAGCTACGCCAGTTGGGGATTTTATTGTAGCGAGACAGATCTATAGGGATTGTTCTGTGACCATTTATGATCGTAGCAATAAGGCTGATTTGATAGAGTTAGACATGCTTGAGTTTGACGTCATTATGGGCATGGACTGGTTGTCTTCCTGTTATGCTAATGTCGACTGCCAGAAAAAGGTAGTCCGTTTTCAGTTTCCAGGGGAACCAGTCATAGAGTGGTTCGGATCTACAGCATCGCCGAAGGGTAAGTTTATTTCATACCTCAAGGCTAAGAAGATGATCCAGAAGGGGTATATCTATCATTTGGTTCGTGTGCGCGATACTGCCGCGGAGGTACCTACCCTTCAGTCTGTTCCGGTCGTCAGCGAGTTTCCAGATGTTTTTCCTGACGAGCTTCCTGGCCTTCCGCCTGAGCGAGAGATTGATTTTTCTATTGAGTTGATGCCGGATACGCAGCCTATATCTATTCCTCCGTACAGAATGGCACCAGCTGAGTTGAAGGAGTTGAAGGAGCAGCTGAAAGATTTGCTGGATAAGGGTTTTATCAGGCCCAGTACATCACCCTGGGGGGCGCCGGTATTGTTTGTCAGGAAGAAAGATGGGTCATTGCGGATGTGTATCGACTACCGGCAGCTGAATAAGGTGACTATTAAGAATAAATATCCCCTCCCCCGGATTGATGACTTGTTTGACCAGCTGCAGGGTGCTAGACATTTTTCAAAGATAGATCTGCGTTCTGGTTACCATCAGGTGCGAGTATGGGAGTCAGATATCCCGAAGACTGCTTTCAGGACTCGATACGGGCATTATGAGGTCAGAGTTATGTCTTTCGGGCTGACTAATGCTCCAGCAGTATTTATGGATCTGATGAACCGGGTATTTCGGCCTTTCCTGGATATGTTTGTTATTGTGTTTATTGACGCTATTCTGATTTACTCGCGATCAGTCGAGGAGCATTCAGATCATTTGAGGACGGTACTTGGCATCCTCCGTCAGCAGAAGTTATATGCTAAATTCTCTAAGTGTGAGTTCTGGTTGACTTCTGTGGCATTCCTGGGCCATATTGTCGGCGCAGATGGTATTCGGGTTGACACGCAGAAGATTGAGGCTGTGCAGAATTGGCCCAGGCCTACTACACCGATAGAGGTGCGTAGTTTTCTTGGATTGGCTGGGTATTACCGCAGGTTCGTGGAGGATTTCTCTTCTATTTCAGCACCACTGACGAGGCTTACCCAGAAAGCAGCAAAATTCCAGTGGACAGATGCTTGCGAGCGCAGCTTTCAGATGCTGAAGGAGAGATTGATTACAGCACCAGTTTTGGCTCTTCCAGAGGGATCTGACGGGTATGTTGTCTATTGTGACACCTCTGGTATTGGGATAGGATGTGTATTGATGCAGCACGGTCGAGTCATAGCCTATGCTTCCCGACAGCTCAGACCGCACGAGAAGAACTATCCCACTCATGATCTTGAGTTGGCCGCGGTGATTCATGCTTTGAAGATTTGGCGGCATTATTTATATGGGGTCCATGTTGATATCTATACGGACCATAAGAGTCTCCAGTATATTTTTAGGCAGAAGGAACTAAATTTGCGGCAGCGGAGATGGCTTGAGTTACTAAAGGATTACGATGTTGATATTTTGTACCATCCGGGGAAAGCCAATGTGGTAGCTGATGCGCTTAGCCGCAAGTCCGTGGGCAGTCTGGCTGATGTTCCATCTGATAAGAGAGATTTGGTTCGTGATATTCATCAGCTGGCCAGCCTCGGAGTTCGTTTGGTGGATTCTGGAGATTCTGGGATTTCTGTTCGTCCAGTTGCTGAGTCATCTATTATTCAGGAGGTAAAGCAGCGCCAGTTTGAGGATCCTCTTTTGATTCAGTACAGAGATGTGGCCCTTAGTAAATCAAAGACTCAGTTTGAGATCTCGCCTGACGGAGTATTATTATATGACGGCAGATTCTGTGTACCGGACGTTGCGGGCTTACGGCGGCAGATTATGGGCGAGGCCCATAATGCACGATATTTTGTCCATCCTGGTTCCACTAAAATGTACCGGGACCTCAGGTGTTTGTATTGGTGGGACGGCATGAAGAAAGATATTGCTGAGTTTGTTAGTCAGTGCCCGAACTGCCAGCAAGTTAAGATCGAGCATCAGAAGCCCGGTGGATTATTGCAGGAGATGGAAATTCCAGCCTGGAAATGGGAGATGATTAATATGGATTTCGTTGTTGGATTACCGCGCACTCCACGCAGGTACGACTCTATCTGGGTTGTTGTTGACAGGCTGACGAAATCAGCCCATTTCCTTCCGGTTCTGACTTCTTATTCGGCTGAAGACTATGCCAGATTGTATATCAGAGAGATAGTCAGACTTCACGGAGTCCCTATATCTATTATTACTGACCGAGGTACCCAGTTTACAGCAAATTTCTGGAGGTCATTTCAGGAGGGATTAGGGACTCAGGTGAGTCTCAGTACAGCTTTTCACCCCCAGTCCGACGGGCAGGCCGAGCGCACTATTCAGACGCTCGAAGATATGTTGCGGGCCTGCGTTATTGATTTCAGGGGCAGCTGGGATGATCATTTGCCGCTTATTGAGTTTGCCTATAATAACAGTTATCACTCCAGCATCCAGATGGCTCCGTACGAGGCCCTTTATGGCAGGAGATGCAGGTCTCCTATTGGCTGGTTTGACGTGGGCGAGACTAAGTTGATTGGCCCAGACGTGATCCAGGAGGCTGTAGATAAGGTAAAGCTTATCCGAGAACGATTATTGGCTGCTCAGAGTCGACAGAAAGCTTATGCAGATAGACGACGTCGACCGTTAGAGTTCCGGATTGGCGACTGGGTATTCCTGAAGGTGTCGCCCATGAAGGGTGTCATGAGATTCGGTAAAAAGGGTAAGTTGAGCCCCCGGTACATTGGACCGTATCAGATCGTGCGAAAGATAGGCGAGGTCGCCTATGAGCTAGACTTACCATCCGACTTGGAGGCCGTACACCCGGTGTTTCATGTGTCTATGTTGCGGAAATGCATTGGTGATCCTGCCAGGATATTCCCAGTTGACGACATTCAGGTGACGGAGCAGTTATCTTATGACGAGCAGCCTGTATCTATTCTGGATCGACAGGTGCGGAGACTACGCACTAAAGAAGTGCCCTCCGTCAAAGTCCTGTGGCGCAACAATAATCGGGAGGAGATGACTTGGGAGGCGGAAGACGAGATGAAGAAGAAATATCCCCACTTGTTTCCGACATCCACAGGTAATCTAATTTCTTTTTTTCAGTTTGTTGTGTTGATTGCTAAAATAAATTATGTATGTCATTATTAAAAAGGGACACCCCTGCCTTGATCATAAGACCTTATAAGATTAATCTAACATTCGGGGACGAATGTTCTTAAGGGGGGGAGAATGTTATATCCCGTGTTCTCGTACGATTGGAAATCGAGAAATAATTATGACACGGGTGTTAGAAGGACCTAATTTAATTTTTGTGAATATGACTATGTTGGTTGTGAAATCTTTAATGCTAAGCCCTCGGGAAAGGCCAAGGGTAAATTTGGAACTTCGTAAATTAGTTTCGGGAATTACAAAACGGGACTTTTATGAATTGGGCCAAGAAAGTTGAAAAAAAAATGAAAAATGAAGCCCAAGAGTTGAAGGGTGGCCGGCCCCTTTGCCAAGCCCAAACCCACTTTTAAAGGGTCATGTGCTATGCACATGACCCCTAAATGGATATATATGTAAGACCCTTAGTAGTATTCAAGAGCAAAAATCACAATCAAGAACATCAACAAAGAAAAGGGGCATTCGGCCGTAGCTAGAGGAGAAAGAAAAAAAAAATCTCCAAGCTTGGTAGTTGATCAAAATTCTTGTTCTTCCCATAATTGTGAAGTACTCAAGGCCCTCTTCAACGGGGTATAATTAGTTTGGCACGAGATCGACGTTTGCGACAAGTCGGGGTTTCAAGGAAAGGTAAGAATTTTGCCCCTTTTATGTTATAGAATTGATGTGAATGTGTTAAGCATTGGAAGTAGATGGAGATCCCGTAATTTTAACGTAAATAGAAAGTCGTGGGTGTGTGTGTGTAGTGTGTTTGGCCGTGAGTATGGAAGGAAAGAAATGGCTTGAATTGATCTTGTTTAAGTTGGCATAATGTGTTGTTGTGATCCTTATATCGTAAATGATTGATTGTTGAATTAGATTGGCGGTGGAAAACGTATTCGGATGTTATCGGAAAGTGTATATCCTTGGTATCTTTATGTATATCAATGTATATTTTGGGTACTAGAGACTTTAGATATGACTTTTTTAATGATATGGATGAATTCGGAATGAAACGACGTTAGTTAGAATGTTCGTCGTGAAATTTTGATATTTTGAAGAACTATGGAAATTTATTGATTTTGGTGCAATTTCGTGTATGGCTTAGATTGAATTTGGAATGTGTTTGACTAGTGTTGGATGGGTAAATGAATACAATTATGTGAATATAGAATTGGGATTTTGAAAGTTTGAATGGAAGTTGCCAACTTAAGAAATCATGTAGAATTTTGAAGCTAGGGTGACTTGATTGTTGTTTATATTGTTTGGTTGATGTGTGGGCTGTTGTGGTTGGTTAATTTGAGCCGAGTTACGCCTCGGGGATGTTAGATTTATAGGGGAAATGCTGCCGAAATTTCGGTAGGCAAATATGGAGTTAAAGGCATTTTTGAGCCTAAGAATCTCATTTGGTAACTTTGACCATTTGCAGATTTTTGACGAAACGGGACGGGACTTTTGGAGGAGCTTACGACATCTGTGAGGTATGTAAAGCTTCCCAATTCTTTATTTGGCATATCTTAGTGTGTTGGTTGAATATGAGACCTTCCGGAGCATTTCTGCTCCTCGAAACCCGATCCACAGGAAAGTTACTATTCATTCAATTCGATTGAAGCCTAAAGGCTCCCTTTTGGCTAGAATGCCATTATTCGTCCGAAACCTATCGAAATGTGGTCGGGTAACCTAGAAATGATTATGTATGACCTTTGGCATATTACTGCTCGAAAAAGAATATGTTCGCCACCTCACTTCGACTCGAGGTGGGTCCGCTACCCCAAAATGCCCGATTTGCCCTTCGGGCCATCTTTGAGAATAGAGTTGAACGTACCACTTCTGATCTTTGGAACATCCTTCCACGGGGTATGTTTGGACTATTCGATGCACTAATCCAGGTTTTGAACTATATGGACCATTTTGGAATTGTTTTGCAAAATGAAACCTTATGTCGACTAAGTATTCGACTATTTTGTAATAGGATATGATTTATGAGTTTACTTTGTTTTGAAACACTATTTTGAAATACGATTTGCATTTGTTTGCTCACGACTCCGCTCGTGCCTTATTATGACTTCGTTCACCGGTTCCCGGGCCGGTTTTGATTCGTGCGTTGTATGATAAATTCGGCCGTATGCTGTGTTACGGTTCCCGAGGCTTCGCCATAGGGCCGGGTTCCGTTTGGAGTTATGCTGTGATATGGCTCGTGATGCGATACGCTCACCGATGATTATGATTATGTTCGGGGATGTACGGAGATTTGAAACCTTCTGGTGTTATGCTATGTGTGGCGCCAGCGTCGGAGTGGCGACCACGTTCTTAAGCGTTTGCATGATTTTGTTTGCATAAAATACATGTATATTATTTCGATACAGATTTTGACATACCAGTTTGTACCCCACTTTGACATTTGATTTGCTTTCGGTTTTGATCTATAATTCTGTACTCCGTGCTTTACATACTCAGTACATATTTCGTACTGACCCCCTTTCTTCGGGGGCTGCGTTTTATGCCCGCAGGTGCAGATATCGGTGATCCTCCGCAGTAGGCTTCACTTCTTGCTTTTCGGAGTACTCTTACTGGGTCCGGAGTCCACTCTTGGTACAGACTCCTCTACTCTGTATATCCTTTGTATATTTGACAGTTTGGGCACGGCGGGGCCCTGTCTCGCCATATGTTATGTTTTGAATTCGTAGAGGCCTGTAGTCATATTTGTGGGGCGAGGGTCCTATGTGTATGTTGTCTGATTTTGCTTTCGGGTCTTAAAGCGGTCTGTTTGATATGATGGCCCCAAATGGCCCTTCTGTATATATTTGTATTTTGACCGGCGATGCCTATTCCGCCGCTTTGTTTGAGTTTGATTTGATATGACCGCTTAAGACATATTTCCGATATAAATTATGTGTGATATAACTTCTTGAAAATTCTGAAATAAGTTTGGATTCGGAAATGAATATACGATTTGGTCTGGGTACCCAGGTAGGGTGCCAGTCGCGGCCCACGGGGCTGGGTCGTGACACGCTGTGGCCTTTGTTGTGATGTATATATATAAGGCACTGTTGACATGGGGTAACGCTGTGGCCTTTGTTGTGATGCATTTCTATAAGGCACAGTTAACAGGGGTGATGCTGTGGCCTTTAATGTGATGTATATATATAAGGCACAATTGACAGGGGTGACGCTATGAACTTTGTTGTGTTGTATATATATAAAAGGCACAGTTGATAGGGGGTAACGTTGTGGCCTTTGTTGTGATGTATATATATAAGGTATAGTTGACAGGTGTGACGCTGTGGCCTTTGTTGTGATGTATATATATAAGGCACTGTTGACAGGGGGTAACGCTGTGGCCTTTGTTGTGATGCATTTATATAAGGCACATTTAACAGGGGGTGATGCTGTGGCCTTTAATGTGATGTATATATATAAGGCACAATTGACAGGGGTGACGCTATGACCTTTGTTGTGATGTACATATATAAAAGGCACAGTTGATAAGGGGTAACGTTGTGCCCTTTGTTATGATGTATATATATAAGTCATAGTTGACAGGGGTTGACGCTGTGGCCATTGTTGTGATGTATATATATAAGGCACAGTTGATAGGGGGTGACGCTGTGGCCTTTGTTGTGATGTATATATAAAAGGCACAGTTGACAGAGTGTGACGCTGTGGCCTTTGTTGTGATGTATATATATAAGACATAGTTGACAGGGGTGACGCTGTGGCCTTTGTTGTGATGTATATATATAAGGAACAATTGACAGCGGGTGACGCTGTGGCCTTTGTTGTGATACATATATATAAGGCACAGTTAATAGGGGATGATGCTGTGGCCTTTGTTGTGATGTATATATATAAGGCACAATTGACAGGGGTGACGCTATGACATTTGTTGTGATGTATATATATAAAAGGCACAGTTGATAAGGGGTAACGTTGTGGCCGTTGTTGTGATGTATATATATAAGGCATAGTTGTCAGGGGGTGACGCTGTGGCCTTTGTTGTGATGTATATATATAAGGCACAGTTGACAGGGGGTGACGCTGTGGCCTTTGTTGTGATGTATATATATAAAAGGCACAGTTGAAAAGGGGTAACGTTGTGGCCTTTGTTGTGATGTATATATATAAGGCATAGTTGACAGGGGGTGACGCTGTGGCCTTTGTTGTGATGTATATATATAAGGCACAGTTGACAGGGGGTAACGCTGTGGCCTTTGTTGTGATGCAAATATATAAGGCACAGTTAACAGGGGGTGATGCTGTGGCCTTTAATGTGATGTATATATATAAGGCACAATTGACAGGGGTGACGCTATGACCTTTGTTGTGATGTATATATATAAAATGCACAGTTGATAAGGGGTAACGTTGTGGCATATGTTGTGATGTATATATACAAGTCATAGTTTACAGGGGGTGACGCTGTGGCCTTTGTTGTGATGTATATATATAAGGCACAGTTGACAGAGTGTGACGCTGTGGCCTTTGTTGTGATGTATATATATAAGGCATAGTTGATAGGGGGTGACGCTGTGGCCTTTGTGCTGATGTAAATATATAAGGAACAATTGACAGAGGGTGACGTTGTGGCCTTTGTTGTGATGCATATATATAAGGCACAGTTAACAGGGGGTGATGCTGTGGCCTTTGTTGTGATGTATATATATAAGGCACAATTGACAGGGGTGACGCTATGACATTTGTTGTGATGTATATATATAAAAGGCACAGTTGATAAGGGGTAACGTTGTGGCCTTTGTTGTGATGTATATATATAAGGCTTAGTTGACTGGGGGTGACGCTTTGGCCTTTGTTGTGATGTATATATATAAGGCACAGTTTACAGGGGGTGACGCTGTGGCCTTTGTTGTGATGTATATATATAAGGTACAGTTGACAAAGTGTGACACTGTAGAATTTGTTGGGATGTATATATATAAGGCACAGTTGACAGAGTGTGACGCTGTGGACTTTGTTGTGATGTATATATATATATATAGTTGACAGGGGGTGACGCTGTGGCGTTTGTTGTGATGTATATATATAAGGCACAGTTGACAGGGGCTGTCGCTGTGGCCTTTGTTGTGATATATATATATATATATATGGCACAATTGACAGCAGCGCATCTTGTGCCACAGAATCGGTTGTGCTCTGCCTCTTCCTCTCTATCAGAAGATTGCCTTGTGTGGAAGGTTGACTCTGAACATCAGTCAATGGGAGGAGGGTGACGCTGTGGCCTTTGTGGTGATGTGCATATATATATATATATATATAAGGCACAATTGGAAGGGGGTGACGATGTGGACTTTGTTGTGATGTATATATATATATATTAGGCACAGATGACAGAGGGTGACGATGTGGCCTTTGTTGTGATGTATATATATAAGGCACAGTTGACAGGGGGTGACGCTGTGGCCTTTGTTGCGATGTATATATATAAGGCACAGTTGAAAGAGTGTGACGCTGTGGCCTTTGTTGTGATGTATATATATAAAGCATAGTTGACAGGGGGTGACACTGTGGCCTTTGTTGTGATGTATATATATAAGGAACAGTTGACAGGGGGTGACGTTGTGGCCTTTGTTGTGATGCATATATATAAGGCACAGTTAACAGGGGGTGATGCTGTGGCCTTTGTTGTGATGTATATATATAAGGCACAATTGACAGGGGTGACGCTATGACATTTGTTGTGATGTATATTTATAAAAGGCACAGTTGATAAGGGGAAACGTTGTGGCCTTTGTTTTGATGTATATATATAAGGCATAGTTGACAGGGGGTGACGCGGTGGCCTTTGTTATGATGTATATATATATATATGGCATAGTTAATAGGGGGTGACGCGGTGGCCTTTGTTGTGATGTATATATATAAGGCACAATTGACAGGGGTGACGCTATGACATTTGTTGTGATGTATATATATAAAAGGCACAGTTGACAGGGGGTGACGCTTTGGCCTTTGTTGTGAGGTATATATCTAAGGCACAGTTGACAGGGGGTGACGCTGTGGCCTTTGTTGTGATGTATATATATATATATATATATATATATATATATATATATATATATATATATATATATAAGGAGTCGTTCACAGGGGTGACGCTGTGGCCATTGTTGTGAGGTATATATATAAGGCACAGTTGACAGGGGGTGACGCTGTGGCCTTTTTTGTGATGTATATTTATATATACAAGGAACAGTTGACAGGGGGTGACGCTGTGGCCTTTGTTGTGATGCATATATATAAGGCACAGTTAACAGGGGGTGATGTTGTGGCCTTTGTTGTGATGTATATACATAAGGCACAATTGACAGGGGGTGACGCTATGAACTTTGTTGTGATGTATATATATAAAAGGTACAGTTGATAAGGGGTAACGTTGTGGCCTTTGTTGTGATGTATATATATATAAGGTATAGTTGACAGGGGGTGACGCTGTGGCCTTTGTTGTGATGTATATATATAAGGCACAGTTGACAGGGGGTAACGCTATGGCCTTTGTTGTGATGCGTTTATATAAGGCACAATTAACAGGGGGTGATGTTGTGGCCTTTGTTGTGATATATATATATAAGGAACAGTTGACAGGGGCTGATGATGTGGCCTTTGTTGTGATGTATATATATAAGGCACAAGTGACAGGGGTGACGCTATGACCTTTGTTGTGATGTTTATATATAAAAGGCACAGTTGATAAGGGGTAACGTTGTGGCCTTTGTTGTGATGTATATATATAAGTCATAGTTGACAGGGGCTGACGCTGTGGCCTTTGTTGTGATGTATATATTGTCACGACCCAACCCCGTGGGCCGCGACCAGTGCCCTAGCTGTGCACCTATACGTACCCGATACCCAAATTAGCATATTATCAGAATAATAATATAATAATAACATTAGTGGATGCTACAGAATTTAGCCGAAGAGCAGACTTGGCACACAGAAGCCGATAAGGCTATCATAAAACAAAACATCCCAAACATATGTACAGAACCCACACAGATGTATCCACAGACCTCTACAGAACATATCATAATCATAAGACGGGACAGGGCCCCGTCATACCCTGAACAAAGTACATATCCCGATAGCAGTAACAGACTGTACCAAAAGATGGGCTCTGTAGAAGAGAGCGCCCCAAATTACAGAAATGGGATCCTAAACGTGTGGATCAGCAAACCTGTCGTCTGTACCTGCGCGGCATGAAAATGCAGCCCCCGAAGAAAGGGGGTCAGTACGATATATGTACTGAATATGCAAAGCGGAATCACAGAAGTCAAATCATAATGGTTACAGAAAATGAGTATAGAATCCAGAGTGTCAAATGCATATTTCCAAAACAGACAGAATGCGTACAGAAACATATGTCATATCATATCATATCCGGTCCCTGCCACGGGAGTCGGCAGACAGAATGTGGCCACCCTCCCGACGCTGGTGCCACTATACAGAGAAATCAGAAAAAGGGGCGTGGCCCCGTATCATATAATGTCATATCAAAATGGCCATAACAGATCAGATCAGAATAGGCGGACATGGCACATCATACTCCACAGACCTATGTACGCGTATACCTACCCCCTCACATCGGGACGCGGCGAACAATGCAGAGAATTACGCTTGACAACATATCCTGGCCCGGGCTCAGTGTGGGAAACATTGGGACATCCACGAATGGAGTAGTGAGAGACTAATGCAATTTAAAAATATCATAAGTATTTTCAAAGACTCGATGAGGCGTAGCAAAGACAAACAAATCAAATGGAGTCGGACGGAATCATAATAAATGTATTCCAGATATCATAATAAATTACAGAAGTCTAACTTTCCCGAAGTCATTCCGGGTGTCAAAATAAAATAATGTATAAGGTTTAATAGAATATTTAAAATAATATTCGTTAAGCGATTAGTAGGGTAATTAAACATTTCTTTCAAAAATCGCTTAAAAAGGAAGCTTTAGCATATTAGGGGCAAAACCGTAAATAGTGGGCCCGTCTCGGGACAAATAAGGCGGCGTGCTCAAATTGTGCCCTCTAAGCATATAGTGTCACCTAAAGAGGTTATACAGACATTCTATGACTTTCTAAATAATTTAGAGCAAGTTTGCATAATTTCAGAAAAAGCGTATCAAAGAGGTTCAATTCTACTGAAGGAAAAACTGAAATTTTGTCTTGCGGATTCCGAGGGCCAAGAGGTCCTTCGAGGCCCGGATCCGACCCTAATACACTAAGGGCATGCCAAGGGAAGAATTGGGTTTGCTTTACATACCTTTCACGCTCCTTAAGCCTTTCCAATCTCACTTCCCGTTTCGTCGAAAAACTGCAATTGGTCAAGTTTACCAATTGTGAATTATTAATGCCATTATTTCAACTTAAAGCATATTTGGCTACCGAAATTTCGGCAGCACTTCCCCTATACATATGACACCCCGAGAATTCAACTCGGCTATAAATCATCAACAACAACCCAAACGACAACAACAATATCAACAATGAACATTAAAAACACAAATATCCTTCAACTAGTAAATTTTCTCACAAGTTGACATAATCTTCAATTCAACCCAACTTTCAACTAAGATCATAATTTCGTATTCAACAACCATCATGATCATCACCATATAAATTTAAAGACATCTCATACCATTTCCCTTAGGATATACGCTTGATATACATGATATACACTTTTCCGCCAAAAGCATAACTTATGCAAAACATCAAATCTTTGGCATATAATTTCATAACAAGTTTCCAACTTCCAAATTCATCAATGAACATCATAATTCACAACCAAACACTTCATTTCCTTAATGTCGGAAAATCATACTAAAACGACATAAGTGTTCACATTCCAATTCAACACAAACTTATATCATTCTAGCTTAATTCACATTACAAACATCACAATACCGACACTCCAACACATTACACAACTTGATTAATATTTATTCCAAGACCATTACACCACACGGCCATATGCTCATTTTGCAACATCAACTAAATTCATCCAACTTTCAATTCCCATATGCATTTCATTACAATCATGACTAGATTATAACATAAATTCAACACATAGAGGCTATATATGTAGTATATACCCACGGCCACACACTCACACACACACCCACTTTGCAAACTTCTATTTCTTCATACAATCAACACATTTCCATAAACTACAACACAATCAAAACTTCATAACACCAATAAAAGGTAGAAATTCTTACCTTTTCTTCAAGTTTTCTTCACTTGGACTTGTGTTCAACTTGGAGATTCTAGAGCTCCCCACTCCAAACCAACTATACCAAGATGCAAGGAAACCTTGAATTAGTAGGAAATCAACAAGATTTGAATTTTTGGGATAAGATTTTTTAGGGCTATTTTTGCCCCTCAAACCCGAGAACCTCACTTTCTCTCCTCTTCTATTTTTTTGCTCTTGCTTGCTTCTAATGGATACACATGAAGACTTTGTCTTCTTATATAAAGTTGTCACATGCCATGCACGTGACATAATTAATTTGGGCTTGGGCCAAGGCCTACTATGGCCGGCCACCCTTGTCTCTTTGGGCTTCAATTTGTTTCACATTTTGCAAGCCCAATAAGGTGTGGATCATATTTTGTAATTCCCGAAACTAATTTCCAAAATTCCAAAATTACCCTTAGCCTTGTCCCACGCTTTCATGATTCTATTCTTTCATGCATAACTCCTATGTTCAACAAAATATCAAATTTGACATTATATCTCCAAAAATCCAATATTTCCAAGTTTTTCCAAACGTGTGAAAACACGGGATATAACATCCTCCCCCCCCCCCCTTTAGAACATTCGTCCTCGAATGTAAAATTAGTCTTATAGGGTTGAAAAAAAAAACACTTTGGGGGAGTTTATGTTTATACACCACATATATGACATATGATTGATATTGAAATGAAATTAAGCAGGGATTTGAGGTTACCTGTGGCTATAGGGAACAGATGAGGATATTTCTTCTTCATTTCTTCATCCGACTCCCAGGTCATCTCCTCCCGGTTATCATTCCGCCACAGTACCTTAACGGAGGCCACATCTTTATTTCGGAGCCTCCTGACCTGGAGATCCAAAATAGATACGGGCTGCTCCTCGTACGATAACTGCTCCGTCACCTGAATATCATCAGCAGGGAATACTCTGGAAGGGTCACCAATGCATCTGCGAAGCATAGAGACATGGAATACCGGATGTACCGCTTCCAAATCAGGTGGCAATTCTAACTCATAGGCGACATTTCCAACCTTCCGAACAATCTGATAAGGCCCAATATAACGCAGACTGAGCTTACCCTTTCTGCCGAACCGCATCACGCCTTTCATAGGCGATACCTTCAGAAATACCCAATCGCCTACCTGAAACTCCAACGGTCGACGCCGTTTATCAGCCTATGACTTCTGTCGACTCTGGGCTGCCAACAGTCGCTCTCGAATAAGTTTTACCTTGTCCACGGCCTGCTGGACCATATCTGGGCCAATCAATTCTGACTCGCCAATATCAAACCAGCCAATCGGCGATCTGCATTTCCTGCCATATAGAGCCTCGTACGGAGCCATCTGGATGCTGGAATGGTAACTGTTATTATATGCAAACTCAATCAATGGCAAGTGATCATCCCAGCTGCCTCTGAAATCAATAACGCAGGCCCGCAACATATCCCCCAGCGTCTGTATAGTGCGCTCGGCCTGCCCGTCGCTCTGAGGATGAAATGCGGTGCTCAGACTCACCTGAGTCCCTAGTCCCTCCTGAAAAGATCTCCAGAAATGCGCCGTAAACTGGGCGCCTCTGTCAGAAATAATAGATATAGGAACTCCGTGCAGCTTCACAATCTCCTTAATATAGAGCCTGGCATAATCCTCGGCGGAATAGGTAGTCCTGACGGGAAGAAAATGGGCTGATTTCGTCAGCCTATCAACGACGACCCAGATGGAATCATACTTCCGTGGAGTGCGAGGAAATCCTGTAATGAAGTCCATATTAATAACCTCCCACTTCCAAGTCGGGATTTCCATCTCCTGCAACAGTCCACCCGGCTTCTGATGCTCAATCTTGACCTGCTGACAATTAGGACACTGGGCGACGAACTCTGCAATATCCCGCTTCATACCGTCCCACCAGTATAAGCATCGAAGATCATGGTACATCTTCGTAGACCCAGGATGGACCGAATAGCGAGCATAATGTGCCTCGCTGATAACCTGCTGCCGAAGGCCTGCAATATCAGGTACACACAACCTGCCTCTGTATAACATAGTGCCGTCCGGTGAAAACTCGAACGGAGTCCTCTCCTTATCATAGGCTGTGTCCCTGTACCGAGCTAAGACAGGATCCTCAAACTGATGCCGCTTAATATCGTCCCTGATAGATGACTCAGAAACCCCTCGAACAGAAATCCGTGTATCTCCAGAATCGGCCAGACGAACCCCGAGACTAGCCAACTGCTGAATATCACGGGCTATCTCTCTCCTGTCTGGCTGTAAATCAGCCAAACTGCCCATAGACTTCCGACTGAGCGCATCGGCAACAACATTAGCCTTACCCGGATGATACAGAATATCCACGTCATAATCTTTCAGAAGCTCCAGCCACCTCCGCTGTCGCAAATTAAGCTCTCTCTGCCTGAAAATATACTGGAGACTCTTATGATCAGTATAGATATCCACATGAACGCCATATAAATAGTGTCTCCATATCTTCAGAGCATGAATCACCGCTGCGAGCTCCAGATCGTGGGTAGGATAATTCTTCTCATGCTTTTTGAGCTGCCGGGAAGCATACGCTATAACTCTGTCGTGCTGCATCAATACACAGCCTAACCCCATGCCAGAAGCATCACAATAAATAACATACCCGTCCGTTCCCTATGGAAGAGTCAGAACTGGGGCTGTAGTCAGCTTCTCCTTCAGCAACTGGAAGCTCCGTTCACAAGCGTCAGACCACTGGAACTTAGCTCCCTTCTGAGTCAGCCTTGTCAAAGGCGCTGAAATCGAAGCAAACTTCTCCACAAACCTCCTGTAATAACCTGCTAACCCCAGCAAACTGCGTACCTCTGTGGGCGTCGTAGGTCTGGGCCAATTCTTCACGGCCTCAATCTTCTGTGTGTCCACCCGGACACCATCAGCTGCAATAATATGCCCCAAGAAGGCCACTGAAGACAGCCAGAATTCACACTTAGAAAATTTCGCATATAACTTCTGATGCCGGAGTACCCCTAATACCGATCTCAGATGATCTGCGTGCTCCGCCTCAGACCGAGAATAAACCAGGATATCATCAATGAATACAATTACAAACATATCCAAGAATGGCCTGAATACCCGGTTCATCAAATCCATGAATACTGCGGGAGCATTTGTCAGCCCAAAAGACATAACCCTGAACTCGTAGTGCCCATATCAGGTCCGGAAAGCTGTCTTAGGGATATCGGCCTCTCGTACTCGCACCTGGTGGTAACCGGATCGAAGATCTATCTTCGAAAAACACTTAGCGCCATGCAGCTGATCAAACAAATCATCAATCCTGGGGAGGGGGTATTTATTCTTTATAGTTACCTTATTCAGCTGCCGATAATCAATACACATACGCAGCGACCCGTCTTTCTTACGCATAAATAATACCGGGGCTCCCCAAGGCGAAGTACTGGGTTTGATGAAGCCCTTATCCAACAAATCTTTCAGCTGCTCCTTCAACTCCTTTAACTCTGCAGGCGCCATTCTATATGGAGGAATAGAGATAGGCTGAGTGTCTGGGAGTAAGTCAATAGAGAAGTCTATCTCCCGCTCTGGAGGAAGACCTGGAAGCTCGTCGGGAAAAACATCTGGAAACTCATTAATCACGGGGACTGACTGAAGTGTCGGCGCCTCGGCGTCCAAGTCTTGCACCCGAACCAGATGATAGATATATCCCTTTCTGATCATTTTCTTTGCCTTAAGGTATGAAATAAACTTACCTTTCGGCGATGCTGTATTACCAGCCCAATTTATAACTGGCTCCCCGGGAAACTGGAAGCGAACTACCTTATTCTGGCAGTCAACACTAGCGTAACCGGAAGCTAGCCAATCCATACCCATAATAACATCAAATTCAGTCATATCTAACTCTACCAGATCTGCCTTAGTGTCACGGTCACAAACGATCACAGAACAGTCTTTATAAACCTGTTTCGCTACAACAAAATCCCCTATCGGTGTGGCTACCTCAAATGGCTCTATAGGTTCAGACAAGGGGTGAAATATATGATAAAGTCGAACCTGGATCAATTAATGCATACACAGACCGAGAGAAGACCAATAAGGTACCTGTGACGATATTAGGAGATGCCTCCTGATCCTGGAGGCTAGCCAAAGCATAAATGCGGTTCGAAGGACCGCCAATACCAGAAGCTGCACCACGGCCCCTGCCGCGACCCGCTGGTGCCGGAATACCCTGCCCCGTAGGGCGCATAGCCACTGACGAAGATGAAGACCCAGCGGCTGATCCGGTAGGCTGCGCTGCACCACCCGAACTACCCTTATACGGGCAATCTCTCACAGAATGGCCCTGACGGCCACAAGAAAAGCATGCACCGGTGGCTCTGTAGCACTCTCCCGTATGGTATCTGCCGCAAAAGGAACACTGAACCCTGGGTGGCCTCATCTGACCAGAACCCCTATCTGTCTGTGAACCTGAAACCCTGGAGCTCTGGCCCGCTCCTGAATACCCTGGGCTCTCGAACCTGCGACCTGTAGGCTGGGGAGGCGCGCTCTGCGCCGGCTGAGATGAAAATCTGCTAGGCTGCTGCGGCTGTTGGGGCTGTCTGCCCCGAAAATCTCCAGATGACCTGGCCCTCTTGGGCTGTCTCCGATCCTGGCCCCTGTCAGGCTGGTGTCCTCCTCTGCCCCGATCCTCCATGCCCTGGGCATGGGCCTGGATACGGGCAATGTCCATACCGGGCTGAGCAGCCAATACTAAGCAGCTATCAACAAAATACCGATCCAGCCCCATAATATATCTGTGCATCCGGTCCGCCATAGTAGCCACCACAGTAGGTGCATATCGGGCCAAGGAATCAAACTCCAAACTATAGTCCCGGATACTGCGGCCCTTCTGCCTCAATAATAAGAATCTATCAGATCTGGCTCGTCGCAACTCTGGGGGCAGAAAATGTCCAAGAAATGCCTGAGAAAAATCGCCCCAAACTGCTGGAGGAGCGCCGTCCCCCCTGGATAGCCCCCATGACTCGTACCAGTTTGCCGCCACATCATATAACCGGTACGAAGCTAACGCGACTGACTCTGTCTCGGAAGCATTAATCAAATCTAGAGTGCGTCGCATCTTCCTGATAAACTCCTCAGGATCCTCCTCGGGCTTTGTCCCGAATAACTCTGGAGGGTTACAAGTCAAAAACTCACGGGCTCTCGAACTATCACGCCTGACTGTCCGGTCACCTCCCAGTCCATGCCCCTAAACCTGCCCTGCCACCAGTCTCGTCAGCAACTGGACTGCCTCCCTCATAGACTGATCCTCAGTGCCTGGCCGTGGAGCTGGAGGCTCAGGTACTGGAACTGCAGGAGCTGGCGGTGGAGCCGCCCCCCGATCTGCGGCTGCGGCCGCCCCAATCTCCTCCACGAGTGGCGGTATAGACGAACCCTCTATCTGGGGCAAAGTCCCCGGAGCAATATGTGCCTGGGCCCTGGTAATCCTCTGGACCCGGCTAGTCTCTCCCAAGGCTGCTGACTTGGCCTTTTGGGCCACTGTTGCCTTTTTTGGAGGCATATTTGCAAACATAGCCACTCGTTAGGAAGGGGTCATCCTGATAACACAACTCTATCGCACGATCTAAGACAGAAAGAAGGGTAGTATCCTAAATGCCCTGTAGCCTCCTGTATATAGGCGTGGTGCAGAACACACCGATAAACAAAACTCTACTAGACACGGTCTGTGGACATTCCAAGGACGAACTGCTCTGATACCACTTTTGTCACGACCCAACCCCGTGGGCCGCGACCAGTGCCCTAGCTGGGCACCTATACGTACCCGATACCCAAATTAGCATATTATCAAAATAATAATATAATAATAACATTAGTGGATGCTACAGAATTTAGCCGAAGAGCAGACTTGGCACACAGAAGCCGATAAGGCTATCATAAAACAAAACATCCCAAACATATGTACAGAACCCACACAGATGTATCCACAGACCTCTACAGAACATATCATAATCATAAGACGGGACAGGGCCCCGTCATACCCTGAACAAAGTACATATCCCGATAGCAGTAACATACTATACCAAAAGATGGGCTCTGTAGAAGAGAGCGCCCCAAAATAGCAGAAATGGGATCCTAAACGTGTGGATCAGCAAACCTGTCGTCTGTACCTGCGCGGCATGAAAACGCAGCCCCCGAAGAAAGGGGGTCAGTACGAAATATGTACTGAATATGCAAAGCGGAATCACAGAAGTCAAATCATAATGGTTACAAAAAATGAGTACAGAATCCAGAGTGTCAAATGCATATTTCCAAAACAGACAGAATGCGTACAGAAACATATGTCATATCATATCATATCCGGTCCCTGCCACGGGACTCGGCAGACAGAATGTGGCCACCCTCCCGACGCTGGTGCCACTATACAGAGAAATCAGAAAAAGGGGCATGGCCCCGTATCATATAATGTCATATCAAAATAGCCATAACAGATCAGATCAGAATAGGCGGACATGGCACATCATACTCCACAGACCCATGTACGCGTATACCTGCCCCCTCACATCGGGACGCGGCGAACAATGCAGAGAATTACGCTTGACAACATATCCTGGCCCGGGCTCAGTGTGGGAAACATTGGGACATCCACGAATGGAGTAGTGAGAGACTAATGCAATTTAAAAATATCATAAGTATTTTCAAAGACTCGATGAGGCGTAGCAAAGACAAACAAATCAAATGGAGTCGGACGGAATCATAATAAATGTATTCCAGATATCATAATAAATTACAGAAGTCTAACTTTCCCGAAGTCATTCCGGGTGTCAAAATAAAATAATGTATAAGGTTTAATAGAATATTTAAAATAATATTCGTTAAGCGATTAGTAGGGTAATTAAACATTTCTTTCAAAAATCGCTTAAAAAGGAAGCTTTAGCATATTAGGGGCAAAACCTTAAATAGTGGGCCCGTCTCGGGAAAAATAAGGCGGCGGGCTCAAATTGTGCCCTCTAAGCATATAGTGTCACCTAAAGAAGTTATACAGACATTCTATGACTTTCTGAATAATTTAGAGCAAGTTTGCATAATTTCAGAAAAAGCGTATCAAAGAGGTTCAATTCTACTGAAGGAAAAACTGAAATTTTGTCTTGCGGATTCCGAGGTCCTTCGAGGCCCGGATCCGACCCTAATACACTAAGGGCATGCCAAGGGAAGAATTGGGTTTGCTTTACATACCTTTCACGCTCCTTAAGCCTTTCCAATCTCACTTCCCGTTTCGTCGAAAAACTGCAATTGGTCAAGTTTACCAATTGTGAATTATTAATGCCATTATTTCAACTTAAAGCATATTTGGCTACCGAAATTTCGGCTGCACTTCCCCTATACATATGACACCCCGAGAATTCAACTCGGCTATAAATCATCAACAACAACCCAAACGACAACAACAATATCAACAATGAACATTAAAAACACAAATATCCTTCAACTAGTCATTTTTCTCACAAGTTGACATAATCTTCAATTCAACCCAACTTTCAACTAAGATCATAATTTCGTATTCAACAACCATCATGATCATCACCATATAAATCTAAAGACATCTCATACCATTTCCCTTAGGATATACACTTGATATACATGATATACACTTTTCCGCCAAAAGCATAACTTATGCAAACCATCAAATCTTTGGCATATAATTTCATAACAAGTTTCCAACTTCCAAATTCATCAATGAACATCATAATTCACAACCAAACACTTCATTTCCTTAATGTCGGAAAATCATACTAAAACGACATAAGTGTTCACATTCCAATTCAACACAAACTTATATCATTCTAGCTTAATTCACATTACAAACATCACAATACCGACACTCCAACACATTACACAACTTGATTCATATTTATTCCAAGACCATTACACCACACGGCCATATGCTTATTTTGCAACATCAACTAAATTCATCCAACTTTCAATTCCCATATGCATTTCATTACAATCATGACAAGATTATAACATAAATTCAACACATAGAGGCTATATATGTAGTATATACCCACGGCCACACACTCACACACACACCCACTTTGCAAACTTCTATTTGTTCATACAATCAACACATTTCCATAAACTACAACACAATCAAAACTTCATAACACCAATAAAAGGTAGAAATTCTTACCTTTTCTTCAAGTTTTCTTCACTTGGACTTGTGTTCAACTTGGAGATTCTAGAGCTCCCCACTCCACACCAACTATACCAAGATGCAAGGAAACCGTGAATTAGTAGGAAATCAACAAGATTTGAATTTTTGGGACAAGATTTTTGAGGGCTATTTTTGCCCTTCAAACCCGAGAACCTCACTTTTTCTCCTCTTCTATTTTTTTGCTCTTGCTTGCTTCTAATGGATACACATGAAGACTTTGTCTTCTTATATAAAGTTGTCACATGCCATGCACATGACATAATTAATTTGGGTTTGGGCCAAGGCCTACTATGGCCGGCCACCCTTGTCTCTTTGGGCTTCAATTTGTTTCACATTTTGCAAGCCCAATAAGGTGTGGATCGTATTTTGTAATTCCCGAAACTAATTTCCAAAATTCCAAAATTACCCTTAGCCTTGTCCCACGCTTTCATGATTCTATTCTTTCATGCATAACTCCTATGTTCAACAAAATATCAAATTTGACATTATATCTCCAAAAATCCAATATTTCCAAGTTTTTCCAAACGTGTGAAAACACGGGATATAACATATATATAAGGAACAGTTGACAGGGGGTAACGCTGTGGCCTTTGTTGTGATGCATATATATAAGGTACAGTTAACAGGGGGTGATGCTGTGGCCTTTGTTGTTATGTATATATATAAGGTACAATTAACAGGGGTGACGCTATGACATTTGTTGTAATGTACATTTATAAAAGGCACAGTTGATAAGGGGTAACGTTGTGGCCTTTGTTGTGATGTATATATCTATGGCATAGTTGACAGGGGGTGACGCGGTGGCCTTTGTTGTGATGTATATATATATATATATATATATGGCATAGTTAATAGGGGGTGACGCGGTGGCCTTTGTTGTGATGTATATATATAAGGCACAATTGACAGGGGTGACGCTATGACATTTGTTGTGATGTATATATATAAAAGGCACAGTTGACAGGGGGTGACGCTGTGGCCTTTGTTGTGAGGTATATATCTAAGGCACAGTTGACAGGGGGTGACGATGTGGCCTTTGTTGTGATGTATATAATTATATATATATATATATAAAGAACCGTTCACAGGGGTGACGCTGTGGCCTTTGTTGTGAGGTATATATATAAGGCACAGTTGACATGGGGTGACGCTGTGGCCTTTCTTGTGATGTATATATATATATACAAGGAACAGTTGATAGGGGGTGACGCTGTGGCCTTTGTTGTGATGCATATATATAAGGCACAGTTAACAGGGGGTGATGTTGTGGCCTTTGTTGTGATGTATATACATAAGGCACAATTGACAGGGGGTGACGCTATGAACTTTGTTGTGATGTATATATATAAAAGGCACAGTTAATACGGGGTAACGTTGTGGCCTTTGTTGTGAGTATATATATAAGGTATAGTTGACAGGGGGTGACGCTGTGGCCTTTGTTGTGATGTATATATATAAGGCACATTTGACATGGGGTAACGCTGTGGCCTTTGTTGTGATGCATTTATATAAGGCACAGTTAACAGGGGGTGATGCTGTGGCCTTTAATGTGATGTATATATATAAGGCATAATTGACAGGGGTGACGCTATGACCTTTGTTGTGATGTATATATATAAAAGGCACAGTTGATAAGGGGTAACGTTGTGTCCTTTGTTGTGATGTATATATATAAGTCATAGTTGACAGGGGGTGATGCTGTGGCCTTTGTTGTGATGTATATATATAAGGCACAGTTGACAGGGGGTGACGCTGTGGCCTTTGTTGTGATGTATATATAAAAGGAACAGTTGGCGGAGTGTGACGGTGTGGCCTTTGTTGTGATTTATATATATAAGACATAGTTGACAGGGGTGACGCTGTGGCCTTTGTTGTGATGTATATATATAAGGAACAATTGACAGGGGGTGACGCTGTGGCCTTTGTTGTGTTGCATATATATAAGGCACAGTTAATAGGGGATGATGCTGTGGCCTTTGTTGTGATGTATATATATAAGGCACAATTGACAGGGGTGACGCTATGACATTTGTTGTGATGTATATATATAAAAGGCACAGTTGATAAGGGGTAACGTTGTGGCCTTTGTTGTGATGTATATATATAAGGCATAGTTGACAGGGGGTGACGCTGTGGCCTTTGTTGTGATGTATATATATAAGGCACAGTTGACAGGGGGTGACGCTGTGGCCTTTGTTGTGATGTATATATATAAGGCACAGTTGACAGAGTGTGACGCTGTGGCCTTTGTTGTGATGTATATGTTACACCCCGTAAGAGTTTGTGCTATTTTAATTAAGACAAGAAAGAATGAGTTAAGAAAGTTCAAGGAAAGTTAATCGAGTTAGTAAGAATATCGTTATATATATATATGGTTGCCTTAAGTATCCCGAGGTGACATCGTAACCTAAAGGATTTGTAATCACGTTATGAGCGTATATGAGGTAATGTGAGTGCCCTTTTAAAGTATTTGAGATTATTAGTAATGATATAGAAGATGGATAAAAGATATGAATATATTTTTGCGATTGGAGTTTCGTCGAAGCTTCGTAAGTTCTCCAGTTACGTTTAAGGTTATTGTGATTCTCCGGACCCTTCGAGATGTGTATGGATTGTTATGTATGTATATGAGTATGTATATGTATGTATAAGAGGTTACATGAGGGTCGGAAGAGGATTAGAAGTTAAACGAATCTGAACGAAATGAATCCGAACAACTTCAGAAAAATCTCGGACCAGATTTTTAGCCCATATTGTTGGAGGCATATCTCCTAGTATATGAGGAGTTTTAAGGTGTTTCAAAAGCCTAATATTAAGTTCATCGAGTCTAGTTTTCAACGCAACAAACCTAACGTCAAAATGATATCGGAATAAGGAGATATGGACGATGAAAGTTTGGCTGGCGGGGCAGAAACTTGAGACCCGATCCAAGCACTCATATTTTGGCCCATGAGTATGTTTCGGCCCATGAGGCCCATTAACGTTAAAATATATAGTAGATTCATTTGAGGGCTGATCATTTTCAGCTCATATCCTCCAAAACATTAGAGAGAGAGAGAGAGAGAGAGAGAGAGAGAGAGAGAGAGAGCTTCTAGGCTAAGGAAGCCATTTTGATTAAAATTTGAGCTCCGAATCCCGAAGCTCATGAAGAGAAAAACGTTGTACGTTGCGTTGCTTTCAATTTGAGATAAATATTGGTCTTGGGGGATGAAATTTTCGTGGTGGAGCTTCTGATAAGGTATTTATAAAATTCATTTTATGTTATTAAAGTGTTTATTTAGAGTTTTAACGAATTAGAACGGAGAAAACAACATTATAAACTCGTTTGTTGTTTTGTTGAAATTTATGGGTGAGGGGCTGTTTTAATTGAAATTGATGGACTGATTTGAATTAATATTTTGGTTGTTGTAATCATGGATATGTGAGGAGAGTGAAGGAATTTAATGGTTAGAGTTGAAATGAAGGTTTTTGCTTTATGAAGAAAAGAGGAATCTTTGCATTTTAGTGCGATTTGTGGTAGTTATGTATATTGTTGAATGGGTTGTTGTTGTTGTTGTTGATATATTGAGCCGAGCTAAGTCTCGGGGATGCCATATATATAGGGGAAATGCTGCCGATATTTCGGTAGGCAAGTATGTAACAAGCTTGGGCTATTGAAAGGCTTGAATTTGACATTTGGCAAACTTGACCATTTGTAGATTTTTGACGAACTTGAGGCTCGATTTTGGAGACGTATAAAGGGCGGAAAATGTATGTAAAGCTTATCCTTTCCTTCTTTGGCATGCCCTAGGTCTACTAGGTTGAGATTTCGGCCTCGGGGACCATCCTGCTCATCGTAACCCGAGATTAGTTTTCGTTACTATTCATTCAATAGAATTGAATTATAAAAGGTGCATTTTACTAGAAAAGTGGTTGGACTTCCAAAACTTTTACAAATGTAACCCGATCGTTCTAAAACTTTCCTGGATGACTCCGTAGAGTCTAATGGGCGTGATTCTTGTCCGCCGCCTCGACTTGGCCCGAGGTGGGCCCGCTATCCCCGATGCCTCTCTTATTGTTCTGTTTGTCTTATTCCCGTACGGTAAGTCAAGGGAACTCATGGTTATTGTTCCGACTACTAAACGGGAGATATTTTATCTATCCCGAGACAGATTTTAATGATTATTGACCCAATTGTGGGGACCGAAACCCTGACATGTGATGTACGGCTTTAGCCAATGTACTCTTGTCCGGAGTTCGCAGGTAACTCCTGGTTATTATGCTGTTCATTATATGATAGGTGTTATGACCACCTTCATGAGCATTATAAAATGTTTTTGACATCTAAAGCGTTTTTAAAAATCTTACCCTGAGATTCTGGACAAACTACTTATTTTCTTTATTTTTCGATATACGATTTTGGTATACCTGAGTCCTGTGTGATGCATGATCCTGGCATGTGTGATTATGTTTGGAAAGTGATAATTTGGCATTTTGTCTGGTTATCTTCTGTGTTACCGAGTCCCGGGCCGGTTATGTGAATATGCGCATATGTGATATTGGCCGCTGGACCCTCGACCGCGGCGTGCCCGACATTGACTCCTGGACCCTTGACAGCGTCATGCCGGACGTATGGCATTGACTGCTGGACCCTTGACCGCGTCTGCCGCACTTGTGATTATGCCGACATAGACCGCTGGACCCTTGACCGCGGTATGTCGAACTTGTGATAGAAAACTGCTGGATACTTGACCGCGGTATGTGTGATTGTGACCGCTGGACTTACGGCCGCGGAAATTGTGCGTTGATTTTACTATGTGTGTGAAACAAAGATGTTTTCCAAAAGAAAGAAAACATTTTGTCATCCCGATTGCCGTGTTGATTTCTCCGGAACTTCTTTTTCCTGTTGTACGCCGGATACGACTCCTTAGTATGCTGGCTATTGTGCTCGCTTTCTATATATCGTATTTCAGTTGTGACTTTGCTTTCTGTGTTGTATGCTTTACATACTCAGTACATATTTCGTACTGACCCCCTCTTTTCGGGGGGCTGCGTTTCATGCCCGCAGGTACAGATTCTTGTTTTGGTGACCCACCGGTATAGGATCTCCATCCTGCGGTTCGGAGTGCTCCTCTTGCTTTCGGAGCCGACGTTTTGGTATATACTCTTTTGGTGTACATGTTTATGTTGTTCAGGGTACGGCGGGGCCCTGTCCCGCCATATGATTCGGTTTGTCTGTTTAGAGGTCTGTAGACGTATTTGTGGGTGTGTGTGCCTATTTCTGTACGGATGTGTTTGCATGACTCTATTCGTTATGGCAGCCTCGTCGGCGTGCATTTTGTATATGTTTGTGGCAGCCTTGTCGGCGTGCATTTGTATATGCGTTTTGGGCCGTTGTGCCATTTGACAGCCTTGTCGGCTTTTGACATATTTGATAGCCTTGTCGGCTTTTCGTTATATATATATATATGTCCGCACACGGTTGCGTTGAAATGTGTTGAAACAGTTTGGTATAGTTTGAGACGGCATATAATATTTGTGGCCGTATATGCTATCTGTATGTATTCGATTTGGATAAGTGTGTTACGATTTGGTATGTTTGTCTGTCTGGGTGTCCAAGTAGGGCACCAGTCGCGGTCCACGGGGCTGGGTCGTGACAGTATATATATAAAAGGCACAGTTGATAAGGGGTAACGTTGTGGCCTTTGTTCTGATGTATATATATAAGGCATAGTTGACAGGGGGTGACGCTGTGGCCTTTGTTGTGATGTATATATATAAGGCACAGTTGACAGGGGGTAACGCTGTGGCCTTTGTGGTGATGCATATATATAAGGCACAGTTGAAAGAGTGTGACGCTGTGGCCTTTTTTGTGATGTATATATATAAAGCATAGTTGACAGGGGGTGACGCTGTGGCCTTTGTTGTGATGTATATATATAAGGAACAGTTGACAGGGGTGACGCTGTGGCCTTTGTTGTGATGCATATATATAAGGCACAGTTAACAGGGGGTGATGATGTGGCCTTTGTTGTGATGTATATATATAAGGCACAATTGACAGGGGTGACGCTATGACATTTGTTGTGATGTATATTTATAAAAGGTACAGTTGATAAGGGGTAACGTTGTGGCCTTTGTTGTGATGTATATATATAAGGCATATTTGACAGGGGATGACGCGGTGGCCTCTGTTGTGATGTATATATATATATATATATATATATATATATATATATGGCATATTTAATAGGGGGTGACGCGGTGGCATTTGTTGTGATGTATATATATAAGGCACAATTGACAGGGGTGACGCTATGACATTTGTTGTGATGTATATATATAAAAGGCACAGTTGACAGGGGGTGACGCTATGGCCTTTGTTGTGAGGTATATATCTAAGGCACAGTTGACAGGGGGTGATGCTGTGGCCTTTGTTGTGATGTATATAATTATATATATATATATAATTATATATATATATATATATATATAAAAGGCACAGTTGATAAGGGGTAACGTTGTGGCCTTTGTTGTGATGTATATATATAAGGCATAGTTGTCAGGGGGTGACGCTGTGGCCTTTTGTCACACCCCGACCTCACTAGGGTGTGATGGGCACCCGACCCTTACTTAGGGCCGAGCGAACCCCAGACTCTTGGTACACATAAAATCACGTCATATTTTTTTTTTAAATCAAATAATAAAGTACATAGCAAAACTTTTCTTTCAGAAAAATTCTTTCTCGTGGCCCTCAGGCCGAACAAATTTGTGAACATACAAAATTCATTACATACACAGACCGACAACCAACACCCACAACACTGTCTGCAAAGTCTCTAACCAGATTCCGAGCGCATAACATACAGACTCTGACTCGGCAGCACTCCGGGAACAAATGGAGCTTGCCATCTGTGCTGGGATATCTTCCATCTGTCCTCACCTCAACTGGGAGTACCTGCGCGGCATGAAACGCAGCCCCCGAAGAACAGGGGGTCACTACGGAAATGTACCGAGTATGTAAAGCGACCATGTAACAATATAATCAAAACCCGAGCCAGAAGTATAGAAGTACAACAGGTAGGATCGGACCCGAGTCCGAAACAGAAATACAGAGTGTGTGGGCAGGACCACGACATATATCATAAGCACGGGGTGTAGCCGTCTGAATCGTGATATGAAACAGAGGCACAGAGCTTAACTGATAGGATCATCGTGCGGATCGGGGCACAGAGTGCGACTGACATACTCGCAACCAAAGCTAGGGGTGCAGAACTATAGCCGACTGAATCATAGTCCGGCTCAGTCATACAGAAGCAACACCGACAAAATCATTCTCTGAATCAACTGTCTAGAAGTGTAACAGGCAGAACCATGCATACAGAATCATAACTTACACAAGTACAGATAATATACATTTATATCAGGTTTTGGCCCTTTAATGAGGGGCGCAGTAGACAGTGCAACGGAGTGTGCACGAATAACCAGGATGCCACAATGTCACCTCTGACGTGCAAGTCACACACAAGAGGTTCCGGCTGACGAATACGGCAATTAGAATGCCAAAATGCTTTACTTTCTTTTGAAAATCATTTTTGTTTCATGCATACAAAAGAATCAAACGCACACTTAGCGCGGCCATAAGTCCAGCGGTCGCCATCACGCATACCGCGGCCAAGTACCCAGCGGTCATTATCACACATACCGCGGCCAGGGGTCCAGCGGTCACAATCACACATACTGCGGTCAAGTATCCAGCGGTCACAATCATACATACCGTGGTCAAGTATCCAGCGGTCACTACCATAATTTCGACATACCGCGGTCAAGGGTCCAGCGGTCTATGTCGGGCATAATCGCAAGTGCGGAAGACGCGGTCAAGGGTCCAACAGTCAATGCCACACGTCCGGCATGACGCGGTCAAGGGTCCAGCAGTCAATGTCGGACACGCCGCGGTCGAGGGTCAAGCGGCCAATATCACATATGCGCATATTCACATAACCGGCCCGGGACTCGGTAAAACAGAAAATAACCATACAGGATACCAAATCACTACTTCCCAAACATAAATCACACGTGCCAGGATCATGCGTCACACAAGATTCAGGTATGCCAAAATCGTATATCAGAAAATACAAAAGATAAGTAGTTTATCCAAATTATCAGGGTAAGATTTTCAAAACGGTTTAGATGTCAAAAATATTTTTTTAAGGCTCATAAAGGTGGTCCTAGCACCTATCGTATAGTGAACAGCATAATAACCAGGAGCTACCTGTGAGCTCCGGACAAAAGTGAGCTGGCTAAAGCCATTCGGCAGCATTTCCTTTATAAATATAGCATCCCCGAGAAACATCTCGGCTCAAATAATAGCGACAACAACCCAACAGCATCAACAAAGTCAACAACCATTACAATATAGCACAATATAAGGCAACTAGCTCTATTTTCCGACATAATGCACTAACGTCCATTCCGACTTCACACTTCCAAACTAAGCTCAATATTTTCATATTCATCACTAATCAAGATCATCACCATATAGGTTAGAAGCATTTCATATCGTTTTCACAAAATATTCACACGATATACAAGATATACAATTTTCCACCAAGATCATATTTCATCCAAAACTTCTAGTCTTTGGCATACATATCCATAACATGTTTCCACCTTCCAAATCCATCAATGATCATCATAATCATATCCTTAACAACTCCATTTTCATAATGTCATAAAATCATCATAAAACGACATAGACTTCTACTTTCCATTTCAATGCAAACTTATATCATTTCATCTTCATTTATATTGCAAGCATCACATTAACACAATTAACATATTAAACAAAAGTGATTTATTTCCATTCCAATTTCAACATCACACGACCAACCTACTCATTTCCCACTTCAACCAAATTCATTCCACTTTCATTCTCAATGCAATTTCCACAATTATCACAACTAGAATACAACATAAATTTCCATTCATCACATGCACACATTAATACACATACGGCCACACATGGGTATGCACTCCCACTTTGCAAACTTCTACATTTTCATGAATTCTACTCATTTCCATATACTACAACACAAACAAACCTTCATAACTTAATAATATGGAATGAATTCTTACCTTTTCTCTTCAACTTCTTCACTCAAATATGTTGTCCCATTGAAGAAACTAGTGCCCTTTCTTCCCAAATAATTGCACCATGTTGTAGAGGGACCTTGAATTAGTGCAAATACCACAAGAAAAATATTTTGGAAGCAAGATTTCCAAGACCAAATTTCTTAGGGTCTTGGCCGAATGGCTTGCCCCTTTGTTCTTCATCTTTTTTTTGTTTTGTTTCTTGATCCTTCTAATGGCTAAGTGTATATATATAATATGAATACTTTGATTAGTGACCACATGGAAATCACATGACCATTTTATGGGTTTGGGCCATGCTTTGGCCGGCCACCCTCTTCAAATTGGGCCTCCATTTTCTTATTTATTTTGAGCCCAATAATAATAATTCTCGTTTTGTAATTCCCGAAACTAATTTTCAAAATTTCAATTTTTGCCCTTGGCCTTCCTCCGTGTTTCCACACCAATATTTTTCATGAACAACACACCCATATGTGAATTCAAATCAACATATGGCCTTATTCCTTGCAAATCAAAATCATTCGAATTTTCCCGAACATGCGAAAGTATGGGATATAACATCCTCCCCCCCTTTAGAACATTCGTCCTCGAATGTTAAACTGACCTTATGGGGTCTTTTCTTACATCCGGGGAGGTACCCGTCTTTCCTCCAAAGATTCCCAAAAGTTGCCGTTGCTGTCTCTTTTTCTTCCGCTTACTTACTTTCCTCTTTCCCATTGATATCGTCGTATCGGAAGCTTCTACCTTTTGTTGTAACGAGTTCAGTATTCGTTTACTTCATAACATCTCTACATCACCTTTTTCTTGTCTCCCGAATTTTGTTTAGCTAACACCTTTCAGATATCGTAACAATGGCCACCGAGGCCCACTACAGATCAGCATAGTCACGAACGAGGCATCACATGCCTATCTATGGATTCACTGCCATTTTATTCATAAAACATTTCCAAACGCTCATTCAGACTTACTCTGATTCCAGAGCTGCATTGCGTTTCCTTTCTCTTTCAGCAGCCGAGTCTGCCTTGGCCTACCCGGCCTATTCATGGTTTTCGATCGTTCAGTACATTCCAATTTCCTTTGGGTTACCCCAGATTTCCTATTTGTCTTTCGTTTTTCTTCATTGGTGAAAATTTTGGTATACTTCCCAGGGGGGTCACCCATCCCAAAATTGCTCTGGCACTAGCACGCTTAACTTCGTAACTTCTACACATTTTTGACACGTTAATGCCGACATAATTACGTCGACTGCCCCACACGACCCTTGTCGCATTATTTAAGGCAAGTCGGGGTCTTAACAGCTTTCAAAACGTTCTCGTAGCGGGTCCCACCCCGATCTAGAGGGGATTCCTTTACTTTTCTGGTTACCGGGTCGTCCCCTGTAAATCCCCAATGTTTACCGTTACGCACACATAAAAAATTCTGAGTCGTGAGCGAATCACTCAATCCTCAACGACCCGTCATACACTTTGCATTCTTCCAATTAGAGGAAACTTGGTCGTTAGGCATTTTCTTCTTGCCCCATCGATATCGATCTTCAAGGCTTGTCAAGAATTTATACCTCAGTTTCCTCTTCGTATTTGTAGAAAAATTTGGGCAGAGGTTCCTCTGTATTTCACACTATCGCAAAACCTGTTCACAGGAAATACCAACCACGCCTCACAGGGCCAATGTCACGACCCAAACCCCGTGGGCCGCGACTGGTACCCTAACTGGGCACCCATACGTACCTACCTGATCGAACTCGAACCATACAGATTTTTTTTTTTTTTCAAAACAGAAGTACAGAAGTAGGCCGATACAAATACGGCGTGCGCGTAACATACATATATATATATACATATACCTGAACACACAGACATTTACAGATAAGCCGATAGGGCTAACATACAGACGGAACCCGTAACCCACATATCTATCTACAGGCCTCTACAGACATACCGAATCATATGACGGGACAGGGCCCCGCCGTACCCAGAATATACAGACATACGGAGTACACAAAGACAGAAGATATATATACCAAAGATATATGCTCCGAGTCAAAGGAGATCTTCAAGTAGCAGAGTCGGAAACCTACGCGGGCGGCGTATCACCTGGTGCGTCTGTACCTGCGGGCATGTAGCGCAGCCCCCGAAGAACGGGGGTCAGTACGGAAAATGTACCGAGTATGTAAAGCAAAAACGTAACAGATATAAACATAGTCCGAACTAGAGTCACGGAAATATAACGGGCAGAATCATAAATCAAACTGACGGACAGAGTTATGATCCAGACAGACACACAGAATCGTGTCACACACAAATGAACAGAATTATAGTTCGGGCAGACAGACGGAATCATAATGCGGACAGACGAGCAGAATCTGAATTCATACGGACATACAGAAGCAGAAGCCATACGGACATACAGAAATAGTCGTACCACAGATGGACAGACAGTAGTATGTCGGACAGAATTATGCATGCAGAGTAGCACAGAGTCATACAAAATCATACAGAGGCGTGTGCTTTATAAATACAGATGGCACACGCATATATTCATACAGATCCCGGCCCTGTCTAGGGGCGCGGTAACAGAACCCGGCCCTCTTAGTACGGGACGCGGTGGACAGACAGAATCAAATCAGATCATATGCCATCCTGGCCGCCATCCCCATACACAGATCATACAGACATACAGATCCCGGCCCGTACGCCGAGGGACGCGGTGAACAATGCAGAGAAATATGCACGATAACAGAACCTGGCCCGGGTCGCAGTGAAAGAATGCATTGAGACAGACACGAACCGATAAATGAGAAACCACCTACCTACAGACTCAACATACAGACTCAATCAAACTGAAGGGTGCCAAACGGCGAGCCAAAATCAGAATATCCAGATAGTATGCATAGCACGCGCCTATATCCTAGTTGGGAAGGCACGACAGATTATCAGAATGGGATGCTCGGATGTTCAGAAATAATATTGTATAAATTACACAAAAATATCCATAATATTCACAAAATAATAGTTCAGAAGTTTTTGGAGAAGATCGGACCAAAACAGAAGTATTTTAAAAATCGTACCGGAAGTATCGGGCCTTGTGGGCCCACCTCGGACCAACCCGAGGCTACATACGTAAATTACTGATGATTGACCTTATGAGGTCACCCATACTCATTCGGAAGTGTTCCGACTCCGTTTGGGGAAGTTTTGTACAAAATCTCACTTTAAGGGCTATTTGTAAGAAAATAGGTTCAATTGAATTGAAGGAATTGGAGCGGTTTTCCGTCTCGAATTCCGGGGAACGGAGTCGGACCTAGGGCTCGCGGCCGAGCCTACCACATCCAGAACATGCCTAGGAGCGTATAGAAGTGCTTCACATACCTCGATGGCGCCTTATGCTCGCTCGGCGTCAATCCAAATTTCGTCCAAAATCTGGAAATGGTCAAGTTTACCATTTGGTTAGTTTCATTCTTTCAATACTCTATCTTTACACATAATTGCCTACCGAAATTTCGGCAGCATTTCCTCTGTATATACGACATCCCCGAGACTTAGCTCGGCTCAATTCCTCAACACAACAGCCCAGAGAAAACATCCAAACAACAGCAAACATCAATAAACACTAATTCATACACTATGGCATTATTAGCCATCTTTCGACACAACGAGTTATTTTTCGTTTTAAACTTGCATTTCCAACCAAAACTTATTATTTTCCTATCCATTATCCATCAAAATCATTACGACACACACATCGGAGGAATCCATACCATGTACACATAATATTCACAAGATATTCATAAAATTCACAAACATTCAACTTTCCATCAAGTCACTACTTTTCCAATCCCTTCCTAACTTTCAACATGCAAGCTCATCAACACATTTTTATATTCCAAGTTCATTGTCGTAAGCATAATTTGCCTCTTAACACTTTCATTTTCACTTATACACAAATCATCACAAAGTTAAATAATTTCCTTCAACAACTTAATAACCAATCTTCCATAACAACACAATTAACATGCTAACAAGATTCAATTCACCTTCCAACACCAACACACACCACACGGCCACACCTTAAAATTCTCAATTTTCCTTAATTCATTCAACTTTCATTTCTAATACAATTCCTACCACACTACAACTAGATTTCAACATAGTTTCAAGTCACCATAGACATGCAATCTATATATATATGCATACGGCCAAACAAATGCAAACACACCTACTTGCAAACTTCCATATTTTTACAAGTTCTTCTCATTTATACATACTACAACATAAATCAAACTCCATAACATAAGAAAATGAATTGTTTCTCACCTTTTCCTCAAGTTCTTCACTTGCCACCAAACTTGTCCTCTTGCCAAAATAATTGTACCAAGTTGTAAAGGACTTTGCACTTAGTAGTATTCCCACAAGAATAAGATTTTTGAACCCAAGATTAGGCTCCAACAATTTTTCTTTCTTTTCTTTCTTTCTTTCTTTCTCACCCGAAATGCCCTCTCTTCTTTTTTCCTCTTGCTTGTTCTTTCTCTTTCTTGAAGTTTCTAAGGATATACATTAGTATATAATGTCACATGATGAAATAATGGACTTGGGCCATTTGTAGCACTCTATGGCCGGTTGGGCCTTCCATTATTGGGCCTTGTTTTATTATTTTTGAGTCCAAATTGGTGGCTACATATTGTAATCCATGGGAAAAGTTTCCAAAATTCCAATTTTGCCCTTGGCCACCTTTCGTAATTCCACCCCATTGAATTCATAACCTAAACATGCATACAAAGTAAGGTCCAATTGTGGCCTTATTCATCACAAGTCAATTCACCTTGAATTTTTCGAATAAACAAAAATGTCGGATGTAACATCCTCCCCCCCTTTAGAAACATTCGTCCTCGAATGTTAAATTGACTTTATGGGGTGTCATACTACTTCGGGAGGGTCCTCTTTGTGGTTGTCCTTCACCGACTTTCCGACATGGCTTCTTTACCATCATTATGGGGTGAAAATTTTTCATCATTGATTCAGATGCCTTCATAATATATCTTCTTGCACCCCACGCAATCGCCGAACCATAAGCTATATTCTTGTAACTGACAAACGCTTTCCAGACGTCATAGTCCGTATCATTTCTTGTTACCCTCCGGAGATTTCTACCACATCAATATAATCCCACTTCATACCAGACACTTCTTACCAACAGGTTCAGGACTGGAACCGGACGCGTAGAAGCATATCAGACGGATTTGAAATCAGAATCAGACTTACAGAAATGTATCATACAGAGTCGTACTTAGAATCAGACATGCGAAGATGTATCAGACAGATGCGTGATCAAAATTAGGCGTACAGAGGCACACCAGACGGATTTATATCCAGAGTCAGACATACAGAGGTGTGTCAGACAGAGTCGTAATCGGAGTTAATTGTACAGAGATATGTCAGACAGGAACGTATTCAGAATCAATCATACAAATCGTCTTGGGTGTCGCTTATTGACTTTTTCAAAGATTCTTCTTATTTGCCCTTTTTATCTCTCTTCTTCCCTACTATCCATACACTCTTTCCTTTTAC
The DNA here is from genome assembly GCF_019175385.1 of Lycium barbarum. Taxonomy (NCBI): domain Eukaryota; kingdom Viridiplantae; phylum Streptophyta; class Magnoliopsida; order Solanales; family Solanaceae; genus Lycium; species Lycium barbarum. Next base: position 820,933 of record NW_026843398.1, read on the forward strand.
AACCATCGCCATACAGACTAACTTATGATGTAATTGGGCGTTTTCTATCCCCTGATAACATTCGGGTCGTTGCTGACTGTTATCCAGATTCGCTAAATTTTCCGAGTGGTATCGCACCCTTTGCTTTTTGCCCATTTAATTCGCGTCGGACTATGTGGTGTCTGTAAAGGCGCCAATTACTCCATACATTCTCTTTTCCTTTAAATTACCCCAAATTTTCATTTATATCAGTCATACCTGCACTTGTGCAAAACTTTGCATTACTTCCCAGGGGGTCACCCATCCCAGAATTGCTCTGGCTTGAGCACGCTTAACTCCGAAACTTTCATGCATTTTGACGCGTTAGGGCTAATATAATATCGCCGATTGCCCCTCACGACCTTTGTCACGAAATTTTAGAGTAAATCGGGGTCTTCGCAGATTTTCGGAAAATTTTTGGTAGCGGGTCCCACCCCCGGCTAAGTCATACCATTACCATATTGCCTTTCTGAATCTCGGTATCTACCAAATTAACATTTATCTTACTATTTCTAATACCCAGAAGTATGAGATCACGTGATTCAACAAAATACAAAATTATCCATACATACATTTCTCAAAAAGGATTGGCTGGCGTACCTGGGCGTGCACTCGAAGACGCTCCTGGATCCTGCCGGCCGGTTAAAGCAAACACGCGGTTCGAAGGACCGCTGTAACCAGAAGCTGCACCTCGTCCTCTGCCACGACCCGCTGGCGCTGGTGCTGGTGCTGGTGCTCCTCGCCCCGCAGGGCGCATGGCTGCTGAAGGAGAAGATGAGCCTGCAACGGACCCAGCAGGCCGGGCTGAACCCGAACTGCCCTTAAGTGGGCACTCTCTGACTCGATGGTCTGGGCTCCCACAAAAATAACAAGCGCCCGTAGCGCGGTAACACTCCCCCGGGTGGGGCCTCCCACAGTAAGAACACGGGGTTATGGGTGGCCTCGACTGACCGGGACCTCTGGAGCTCTGTCCTGCGAACTGTGGGGGCGTACTGTAGGCTGGCTGGGACGAATACCTATTTCTCTGCCGCTGGGAAGGCTCGCTCTGAAATCCCTCTGAATACCCAGCCGATCTGGCTCTCTTAGGCTGGCCCCTGTCGTAACCCCTATCAGGCCGACGTTCCCTACGTCGGTCCTCCATGCCCTGGGCGTGTGCCTGTACCCGGGCTACATGCATCCCTGGCTGAGCAGCCACAGCCAAACAACCATCAATCAGATAAGAGTCCAGTCCCATCACATACCTGTGCACCCTGTCGGCCATCTCAGCTACTATGGTGGGTGCATACCTAGCCAGTGAGTCGAACTCTAGGCTGTACTCGCGAACACTTCTACCATTCTGTCTCAAGTTCAAGAACCGATCAACCCTAGCTCTTCGTAGCTCTGGTGGTAGAAAATGGTCAAGAAAGGCCTTAGTAAATTCGGCCCATACCGCTGCGGGCGCGTCGGCACCCCTGGAGAGCTGCCAAGACTCATACCAATTTGCTGCCACCTCATACAGTCGATACGAAGCCAACTCCACACACTCAGTCGGCGAAGCCTTAATCAATCGCAGTGTGCTCTCCATCTTTCTAATGAACTCCTGGGGGTCTTCCTCAGACTTGGTCCCGGAGAATTCTGGAGGACCACATGTCAGAAACTCACGAGCCTTGGAGCTCTCATACCTGTCCGTACGACCGCCCCCAAATCCATGCCTGCGAACCTGCTCCGCCATTAATGTGGTCAATAGCTGAACCGCATCTCGCATGGCCCCACCCTCCGCCCCTGCCTGTGGAGCTGGAGGCTCGGGCGCTGGAACCTCAGGAGCTTGCGGTGGAGCCGTCTCCCGATTAGCAGCTCCTGCTGCTCTGATATCCTCTCGCGAGGGGGGTGTAACAGACCCAGACGACGGGGGCACATCCTCGAGTGCAGGCTGTACACTGGCCCTGGTAACCCTCGGGGCCTGGCTATTCTCTCCTGCTTCAATCCTCGCCTTGCCCTTCTGGGCGGCTGTTGCCTTCCTCGGAGGCATCGCTGAAACATAGCAGATCGTTAGGAGAGGATCATCCTACTAATACAGTTCTATCGCACGATCTAAGAATCCAAAGAAGGGTAACATCCTAAATGCCCTGTAGCTTCCTGTTTATAGATGTGGTGCACAACACATCGATAAACAAGACTCTACTAGACACGGCCTGTAGACATACCGAGGACTAACCGCTCTGATACCACTTTTGTCACGACCCAAACCCCGTGGGCCGCGACTGGTACCCTAACTGGGCACCCATACGTACCTACCTGATCGAACTCGAACCATACAGATTTTTTTTTTTTTTCTTTCTTTCTTTCTCACCCGAAATGCCCTCTCTTCTTTTTTCCTCTTGCTTGTTCTTTCTCTTTCTTGAAGTTTCTAAGGATATACATTAGTATATAATGTCACATGATGAAATAATGGACTTGGGCCATTTGTAGCACTCTATGGCCGGTTGGGCCTTCCATTATTGGGCCTTGTTTTATTATTTTTGAGTCCAAATTGGTGGCTACATATTGTAATCCATGGGAAAAGTTTCCAAAATTCCAATTTTGCCCTTGGCCACCTTTCGTAATTCCACCCCATTGAATTCATAACCTAAACATGCATACAAAGTAAGGTCCAATTGTGGCCTTATTCATCACAAGTCAATTCACCTTGAATTTTTCGAATAAACAAAAATGTCGGATGTAACATCGTGCTTCACATACCTCGATGGCGCCTTATGCTCGCTCGGCGTCAATCCAAATTTCGTCCAAAATCTGGAAATGGTCAAGTTTACCATTTGGTTAGTTTCATTCTTTCAATACTCTATCTTTACACATAATTGCCTACCGAAATTTCGGCAGCATTTCCTCTGTATATACGACATCCCCGAGACTTAGCTCGGCTCAATTCCTCAACACAACAGCCCAGAGAAAACATCCAAACAACAGCAAACATCAATAAACACTAATTCATACACTATGGCATTATTAGCCATCTTTCGACACAACGAGTTATTTTTCGTTTTAAACTTGCATTTCCAACCAAAACTTATTATTTTCCTATCCATTATCCATCAAAATCATTACGACACACACATCGGAGGAATCCATACCATGTACACATAATATTCACAAGATATTCATAAAATTCACAAACATTCAACTTTCCATCAAGTCACTACTTTTCCAATCCCTTCCTAACTTTCAACATGCAAGCTCATCAACACATTTTTATATTCCAAGTTCATTGTCGTAAGCATAATTTGCCTCTTAACACTTTCATTTTCACTTATACACAAATCATCACAAAGTTAAATAATTTCCTTCAACAACTTAATAACCAATCTTCCATAACAACACAATTAACATGCTAACAAGATTCAATTCACCTTCCAACACCAACACACACCACACGGCCACACCTTAAAATTCTCAATTTTCCTTAATTCATTCAACTTTCATTTCTAATACAATTCCTACCACACTACAACTAGATTTCAACATAGTTTCAAGTCACCATAGACATGCAATCTATATATATATGCATACGGCCAAACAAATGCAAACACACCTACTTGCAAACTTCCATATTTTTACAAGTTCTTCTCATTTATACATACTACAACATAAATCAAACTCCATAACATAAGAAAATGAATTGTTTCTCACCTTTTCCTCAAGTTCTTCACTTGCCACCAAACTTGTCCTCTTGCCAAAATAATTGTACCAAGTTGTAAAGGACTTTGCACTTAGTAGTATTCCCACAAGAATAAGATTTTTGAACCCAAGATTAGGCTCCAACAATTTTTCTTTCTTTTCTTTCTTTCTTTCTTTCTCACCCGAAATGCCCTCTCTTCTTTTTTCCTCTTGCTTGTTCTTTCTCTTTCTTGAAGTTTCTAAGGATATACATTAGTATATAATGTCACATGATGAAATAATGGACTTGGGCCATTTGTAGCACTCTATGGCCGGTTGGGCCTTCCATTATTGGGCCTTGTTTTATTATTTTTGAGTCCAAATTGGTGGCTACATATTGTAATCCATGGGAAAAGTTTCCAAAATTCCAATTTTGCCCTTGGCCACCTTTCGTAATTCCACCCCATTGAATTCATTACCTAAACATGCATACAAAGTAAGGTCCAATTGTGGCCTTATTCATCACAAGTCAATTCACCTTGAATTTTTCGAATAAACAAAAATGTCGGATGTAACAGCCAACACATATACGTACGCATACATCACATTATATCGCATCATAGCCGCACAGGGCTAACAATTTCAAATGAAGGTATAAAGATGTCGAGGCTTACCTCACATGCCCAACTCAAACTGCGCCTATTGCACTTTCCTGTTTACTTTCCTTTTCGTTTTCAACCTTACGTTTCAATCATACTTCAAAAGCCTTACCCGGCATACGTCTTTCATACCTTTTCTCATCTGTGTATTGTGTGACTTGCAATATCATCAGTCGCTGTTTTACGTCGATACAGTCCTCCAGCTGAAATCAAGAGTTAGTACAAGGAATTCACTTCCTACAGCTGGCTCTATCGCACGGTCCAGGATTCAAAGGCCACAGGGGGTGACGCTGTGGCCTTTGTTGTGATGTATATATATAAGGCACAGTTGACAGGGGCTGTCGCTGTGGCCTTTGCTGTGATATATATAAATATATGGCACAGTTGACAGCAGCGCATCTTGTGCCACAGAATCGGTTATGCTCTGCCTCTTCCCCTCTATCAGAAGATTGCCTTGTGTGGAAGGTTGACTTTGAACATCAGTCAATGGGAGGAGGGTGACGCTGTGGCCTTTGTTGTGATGTATATATACAAAGCATAGTTGACAGGGGGTGACGTTGTGGCCTTTGTTGTGATGTATATATATAAGGAGCAGTTGACAGGGGGTGACGCTGTGGCCTTTGTTGTGATGCATATATATAAGGCACAGTTAACAGGGGGTGATGCTGTGGCCTTTGTTGTGATGTATATATATAAGGCACAATTGACAGGGGTGACGCTATGACATTTGTTGTGATGTATATTTATAAAAGGCACAGTTGATAAGGGGTAACGTTGTGGCCTTTGTTGTGATGTATATATATAAGGCATAGTTGATAGGGGGTGACGCGGTGGCCTTTGTTGTGATGTATATATATATATATATATATATATATATATATATATATATATATATATATATATATATGGCATAGTTAATAGGGGGTGACGCGGTGGCCTTTGTTGTGATGTATATATATAAGGCACAATTGACAGGGGTGACGCTATGACATTTGTTGTGATGTATATATATAAAAGGCATAGTTGACAGGGGGTGACCCTGTGGCCTTTGTTGTGAGGTATATATATAAGGTACAGTTGACAGGGGGTGACGCTGTGGCCTTTGTTGTGATGTATATAATTATATATATATATAAGGAACCGTTCACAGGGGTGACGCTGTGGCCTTTGTTGTGAGGTATATATATAAGGCACAGTTGATAGGGGGTGACGCTGTGGCCTTTGTTGTGATGTATATATATATATACAAGGAACAGTTGACAGGGGGTGACGCTGTGGCCTTTGTTGTGATGGATATATATAAGGCACAGTTAACAAGGGGTGATGTTGTGGCCTTTGTTGTGATGTATATACATAAGGCACAATTGACAGGGGGTGACGCTATGAACTTTGTTGTGATGTATATATATAAAAGGCACAGTTGATAAGGGGTAACGTTGTGGCCTTTGTTGTGATGTATATATATAAGGTATAGTTGACAGGGGGTGACGTTGTGGCCTTTGTTGTGATGTATATATATAAGGCACAGTTGACAGGGGATAACGCTGTGGCCTTTTGTTACACTCCATAATAATATGTGCTACTGTATTAAAACAAGAAAGAATGAGTTAAGAAGGTTCAAGGAAAGTTAATCGAGTTAGTAAGAATATCGTTATATGTACATGGTTTCCTTAAGTATCCCAAGGCGACACGGTTAACTAAAGGGTGTGGAATCGCGCTATGAGTATGTATATGAGGTTATGCGAGTGACCTTTTAAAGTAATTGAGATTATTAGTAATGATATAGAGGATGGACAAAAGATATGAATATACTTTTGCGATTGGAGTTTCGTCAAAGCTTTGTGAGTTCTCTAGTTATGCTTAAGGTTATTGTGATTCTCTGGACCCTTCGAGATGTGTATATAGATTTTTATTTATGTATATAAGTGTGTATATGTATGCATAATAGGTTACATAAGGTTGGAAGAGGATTAGAAGTTAAACAAAATGAATCGGAACAACTTCAGTAAAATTTCGGATCCGATTTTAGTCTATATTGTAGGAGGCATATCTCCTTGTATATGAGGAGTTTTAAGGTATTGGATTGTTTTTGTGGTTGAAGTAAGGGGTTGAGCCGTGAGCTTGGGGAAGCCATGGTTGGTTTCATTTTGTATGTATTGTTGGTGAATTGAATGGGTGTCAACATATGTAAATGAACAAAGATTGTAGAAGTTGGTTTATGATGTTGTATGTTGGTATTGGACTGTTTTGTGAGGGAGTTAGTGAACTGTTTTTACTTGATATTTTGATTGTTATTATCATGAATTTCATGATGGAAATGAAGGTGTTTAATGGTTGGAGTTGAAACTAAAATCGTTTGTGAGTTGATTGTTGCTATGAACGTGTAGTGAAAGTGAAGCTTAATGATTCAAGTTGAAATTGAAATGGTGTGTGGGCTGTTATAAGAATAAATATGATGCTGAAACAGTTCCGCTAATCGCATAAGTAATGTTGTAAACGTGTTGTTGTCGTTGTAATTGAAGTTGGAAAATTGCGAAATAGAAATTGTAGTGTTGTGTGTGCTGTTTGGCCGTGAGTATGGGACAGTTTTGAATGATGTATGGACTGTCCAAAGTCCCTTAAATCATGTTTATACAAGTTTGGATTGATACATGAAAGAATGACTAGCAATATTAGCTTGTAGCACTAGTTGGTTTGAATGCGAACGAAACGTCGTCTAAATGTTAGAAAGGGATTGTGAGTGTCAAAATACGTATCGAATTCCCTCGTAAACTAATCATAGCTTGTGATATCTTGATATAGGATAAGTACCATTGGGCAGCAAGTACAAGTTATTATACAACTAAACGCTAAAGGTATGTAAGGCCTATTCCTTTCTTTTCTTGGCATGTCCTAGACGTAAGTATGAAATGATATGAACCTTGGGGTAAATTCTACTCTCTAGTTCCTAGCATGATTTGTGATCCTTTTCATTCTGTAATGTTATTGTCATGAGTTTATTATATGATTGACTAATGAATGATGCATAGAAGTTCCTACTCTTGAATATTTGCACAACTAGAGACATACTTGATCTCAAAGTTACACCATGGTTAAAGTACGCATGTACATAAAATCTGAGATGTTCCTTGCTATAGTTAGTAATGAGATTTCAAAAAAAAAAGAGAACCGAAGATGAATTGCATATGTGTGGTATCGCCGCTGGATTCTTGGCCGCGGTATTTGTATGTGTGATGTTGCCCCTGGATACTTGACCGCGGTATGTGTGATATTTACCGCTGGATACTTGGCCGCGGTAGGTGTATATGTGTATATGTGTGATATTGACCGCTGGATACTTGGCCGCGGTAGGTGTATAGGTGTATATGTGTATATGTGTATATGTTTATGTTTATGAGGCTATGATTTTAATACCGAGTCCCTTATTAAAGGGCCGGGACACGTTATATATATGTATGATTATAATATGATTTTACTTACCGAGTCCCTTACAAAAGGGGCGGGACACGATATATATGTACTTACATATGATATGACTACCTTGTTATGATTACTAAAACTTATGATGAATTATGTGACAAGTAAGTCTTGGGATTTTTGGTCTTTGTACTGAATCTTATGCTACTCACTTCAGATATGTTTCTATTTACTATATTTCATGCTTTACATACTCAGTACATACTCCGTACTGACCCCCTTTCTTCGGGGGGCTGCGTTTATGCCCGCAGGTACAGACGCTCGTTTTGGAGATCCGTCAGCTTTGGGTACCTATTAAGCTATTTTGGACTGCTCCTTTGTTCCGGAGCTAGCTTGTGGTATAACTCCCTTGTGTTGTATTCATATGTGTTTAATTGGGTACGGCGGGGCCCTTTCCCGCCATATGATACAGTCATTACTCTTAGAGGTCTGTGGACATCTTTGTGGGTCTGTATGTAGTTGTTGATGCGTTGTATGACTATGACTTATGTTTGGGGCGTACCCATTCGTAATGGCAGCCTTGTCGGCTTGCATATATATGTATGTTTGGTATGTTGCTTATCGTGGCAGCCTTGTCGGCTTGCGTAGAAAGATATATGTTGTTGTTTAAAAATTATAACTCCTCAGGAGACAGGTACCTACGACATACAAAAAATAATTGACAGCTTTAAAACAACACCATACCTTTTTATACAAATAAGTTCATGACATACTAGTTATAAATGATTACAGTTAACCAGCAATATGAGTGTCCAATTCGGGCACTAGTCACGGCCTACGGGGATGGGTCGTGACACCTTTGTTGTGATGCATTTATATAAGGCACAGTTAACACGGGGTGATGATGTGGCCTTTAATGTGATGTATATATATAAGGCACAATTGACAGGGGCGACGCTATGACCTTTGTTGTGATGTATATATATAAAAGGCACAATTGATAAGGGGTAACGTTATGGCCTTTGTTGCGATGTATATATATAAGTCATAGTTGACAGGGGGTGACGCTGTGGCCTTTGTTGTGATGTATATATATAAGGAACAGTTGACAGGGGGTAACGCTGTGGCCTTTGTTGTGATGCATATATATAAGGCACAGTTAACATGGTGATGCTGTGGCCTTTGTTGTGATGTATATATATAAGGCACAATTGACAGGGGTGACGCTATGACATTTGTTGTGATGTATATTTATAAAAGGTACAGTTGATAAGGGGTAACGTTGTGGCCTTTGTTGTGATGTATATATATAAGGCATAGTTGACAGGGGGTGACGCGGTGGCCTTTGTTGTGATGTATATATATATATATATATATGGCATAGTTAATAGGGGGTGACGCGGTGGCCTTTGTTGTGATGTATATATATAAGGCACAATTGACAGGGGTGACGCTATGACATTTGTTGTGATGTATATATATAAAAGGCACAGTTGATAGGGGGTGACGCTGTGGCCTTTGTTGTGAGGTATATATCTAAGGCACAGTTGACAGGGGGTGACGTTGTGGCCTTTCTTGTGATGTATATATATATATACAAGGAACAGTTGACAGGGGGTGACGTTGTGGCCTTTGTTGTGATGCATATATATAAGGCACAGTTAACAGGGGGTGATGTTGTGGCCTTTGTTTTGATGTATATACATAAGGCACAATTGATAGGGGGTGACGCTATGAACTTTGTTGTGATGTATATATATAAAAGGTACAGTTGATAAGGGGTAATGTTGTGGCCTTTGTTGTGATGTATATATATAAGGTATAGTTGACAGGGGGTGACGCTGTGGTCTTTGTTGTGATGTATATATATAAGGTACAGTTGACATGGGGTAACGCTGTGGCCTTTGTTGTGATGCATTTATATAAGGCACAGTTATCAGGGGGTGATGTTGTGGCCTTTAATGTGATGTATATATATAAGGCACAATTGACAGGGGTGACGCTATGACCTTTCTTGTGATGTATATATATAAAAGGCACAGTTTATAAGGGGTAACGTTGTGGCCTTTGTTGTGATGTATATATATAAGTCATAGTTGACAGGGGGTGACGCTGTGGCCATTGTTGTGATGTATATATATATGGCACAGTTAACAGGGGGTGACGCTGTGGCCTTTGTTGTGATGTATATATAAAAGGAACAGTTGACGGAGTGTGACGCTGTGGCCTTTGTTGTGATGTATATATATAAGACATAGTTGACAAGGGGTGACGCTGTGGCCTTTGTTGTGATGTATATATATAAAGAACAATTGACATGGGGTGACGCTGTGGCCTTTGTTGTGATGCATATATATAAGGCACAGTTAATAGGGGATGATGCTGTGGCCTTTGTTGTGATGTATATATATAAGGCACAATTGACAGGGGTGACGCTATGACATTTGTTGTGATGTATATATATAAAAGGCACTGTTGATAAGGGGTAACTTTGTGGCCTTTGTTGTGATGCATATATATAAGGCACAGTTAACAGGGGGTGAGGCTGTGGCCTTTGTTGTGATGTATATATATAAGGCACAATTGACAAGGGTGACACTATGACATTTGTTGTGATGTATATATATAAAAGACACAGTTGATAAGGGGTAACGTTGTGGCCTTTGTTGTGATGTATATATATAAGTCATAGTTGACAGGGGGTGACGCTGTGGCCTTTGTTGTGATGTATATATATAAGGCACAGTTGACAGGGGGTGACGCTGTGGCCTTTGTTGTGATGTATATATAAAAGGAACAGTTGACGGAGTGTGACGCTGTGGCCTTTGTTGTGATGCATTTATATAAGGCACAGTTAACAGGGGGTGATGCTGTGGCCTTTAATGTGATGTATATATATAAGGAAAAATTGACAGGGGTGACGCTCTGACCTTTGTTGTGATGTATATATATAAAAGGCACAGTTGATAAGGGGTAATGTTGTGGCCTTTGTTGTGATGTATATATATAAGTCATAGTTGACAGGTGGTGACGCTGTGGCCTTTGTTGTGATGTATATATATAAGGCACAGTTGACAGGGGGTGACGCTGTGGCCGTTGTTGTGATGTATATATAAAAGGAACAGTTGACGGACTGTGACGCTGTGGCCTTTGTTGTGATGTATATATATAAGACATAGTTGACAAGGGGTGACGTTGTGGCCTTTGTTGTGATGTATATATATAAGGAACAATTGACATGGGGTGACGCTGTGGCCTTTGTTATGATGCATATATATAAGGCACAGTTAATAGGGGATGATGCTGTGGCCTTTGTTGTGATGTATATATATAAGGCACAATTGACAGGGGTGACGCTATGACATTTGTTGTGATGTATATATATAAAAGGCACAGTTGATAAGGGGTAACTTTGTGGCCTTTGTTGTGATGTATATATATAAGGCATAGTTGACGGAGTGTGACGCTGTGGCCTTTGTTGTGATGCATTTATATAAGGCACAGTTAACAGGGGGTGATGCTGTGGCCTTTAATGTGATGTATATATATAAGGCACAATTGACAAGGGTGACGCTATGACCTTTGTTGTGATGTATATATATAAAAGGCACAGTTGATAAGGGGTAACGTTGTGGCTTTTGTTGTGATGTATATATATAAGTCATAGTTGACAGGGGGTGACGCTGTGGCCTTTGTTGTGATGTATATATATAAGGCACAGTTGACAGGGGGTGACGCTGTGGCCTTTGTTGTGATGTATATATAAAAGGAACAGTTGACGGAGAGTGACGCTGTGGCCTTTGTTGTGATGTATATATATAAGACATAGTTGACAAGGGGTGACGCTGTGGCCTTTGTTGTGATGTATATATATAAGGCACAGTTGACAGGGGGTGACGCTGTGGCCTTTGATGTGATGTATATATATAAGGCACAGTTGACAAAGTGTGACGCTGTGGCCTTTGTTGTGATGTACATATATAAAAGGCACAGTTGATAAGGGGTAACGTTGTGGCCTTTGTTGTGATGTACATATATAAGGCATAGTTGACAGGGGGTGACGCTGTAGCCTTTATTGTGATGTATATATATAAGGCACAGTTGACAGGGGGTAACGTTGTGGCCTTTGTTGTGATGCATATATATAAGGCACAGTTAACAGGCGGTGATGCTGTGGCCTTTAAGGTGATGTATATATATAAGGCACAATTGACAGGGGTGACGCTATGACCTTTGTTGTGATGTATATATATAAAAGGCACAGTTGATAAGGGGTAACTTTGTGGCCTTTGTTGTGATGTATATATATAAGGCATAGTTGACGGAGTGTGACGCTGTGGCCTTAGTTGTGATTCATTTATATAAGGTACAGTTAACAGGGGGTGACGCTGTGGCCTTTAATGTGATGCATATATATAAGGCACAATTGACAAGGGTGACGCTATGACCTTTGTTGTGATGTATATATATAAAAGGCACAGTTGATAAGGGGTAACGTTGTGGCCATTGTTGTGATGTATATATATAAGTCATAGTTGACAGGGGGTGACGCTGTGGCCTTTGTTGTGATGTATATATATAAGGCACAGTTGACAGGGGGTGACGCTGTGGCCTTTGTTGTGATGTATATATAAAAGGAACAGTTGACGGAGTGTGACGCTGTGGCCTTTGTTGTGATGTATATATATAAGACATAGTTGACAAGGGGTGACGTTGTGGCCTTTGTTGTGATGTATATATATAAGGCACAGTTGACAGGGGGTGACGCTGTGGCCTTTGATGTGATGTATATATATAAGGCACAGTTGACAGAGTGTGACGCTGTGGCCTTTGTTGTGATGTATATATATAAAAGGCACAGTTGATAAGGGGTAACGTTGTGGCCTTTGTTGTGATGTACATATATAAGGCATAGTTGACAGGGGGTGACGCTGTAGCCTTTATTGTGATGTATATATATAAGGCACAGTTGACAGGGGGGTAACGCTGTGGCCTTTGTTGTGATGCATATATATAAGGCACAGTTAACAGGCGGTGATGCTGTGGCCTTTAATGTGATGTATATATATAAGGCACAATTGACAGGGGTGACGCTATGACCTTTGTTGTGATGTATATATATAAAAGGCACAGTTGATAAGGGGTAACGTTGTGGACTTTGTTGTGATGTATATATATAAGTCATAGTTGACAGGGGGTGACGCTGTGGCCTTTGTTGTAATGTATATATATAAGGCACAGTTGACAGGGGGTGACGTTGTGGCCTTTGTTGTGATGTATATATAAAAGGAACAGTTGACGAAGTGTGACGCTGTGGCCTTTTTTGTGATGTATATATATAAGACATGGTTGACAAGGGTGACGCTGTGGACTTTGTTGTGATGTATATATATATGGAACAATTGACATGGGGTGACGCTGTGGCCTTTGTTGTGATGCATATATATAAGGCACAGTTAATAGGGGATGATGCTGTGGCCTTTGTTGTGTTGTATATATATAAGGCACAATTGACAGGGGTGACGCTATGACATTTGTTGTGATGTATATATATAAAAGGCACAGTTGATAAGTGGTAACTTTGTGGCCTTTATTGTGATGTATATATATAAGGCATAGTTGACAGGGGGTGACGCTGTGGCCTTTGTTGTGATGTATATATATAAGGCACAGTTGACAGGGGGTGACGCTGTGGCCTTTGTTGTGATGTATATATATAAGGCACAGTTGACAGAGTGTGACGCTGTGGCCTTTGTTGTGATGTATATATATAAAAGGCACAGTTGATAAGGGGTAACGTTGTGGCCTTTGTTGTGATGTATATATATAAGGCATAGTTGACAGGGGGTGACACTGTGGCCTTTATTGTGATGTATATATATAAGGCACAGTTGACAGGGGGTAACGCTGTGGCCTTTGTTGTGATGCATATATATAAGGCACAGTTAACAGGCGGTGATGCTGTGGCCTTTAGTGTGATGTATATATATAAGGCACAATTGACAGGGGTGACGCTATGACCTTTGTTGTGATGTATATATATAAAAGGCACAGTTGATAAGGGGTAACTTTGTGGCCTTTGTTGTGATATATATATATAAGGCATAGTTGACGGAGTGTGACACTGTGGCCTTTGTTGTGATGCATTTATATAAGACACAGTTAACAGGGGGTGATGTTGTGGCCTTTAATGTGATGTATATAGATAAGGCACAATTGACAAGGGTGACGCTATGACCTTTGTTGTGATGTATATATATAAAAGGCACAGTTGATAAGGGGTAACGTTGTTGCCTTTGTTGTGATGTATATATGTCACGACCCAGCCCCGTGGGCCGGGACTGGCACCCTACCTGGGTACCTAGACCGAATCACACATTCATTTTCAAATCCAAACTTATTTCATAATTTTTCGAAATCATATCGAACATAATTGATATCAAATATGTCTTAAGCGGTCGTGCCAAATCAAAATATCATATCAAATACAAACTGAGCGGCGGAATGGACATCGCCGGTCAAAAGTGCAAATATAAGCATAAGGGCCATTTGGGGCCAGCATAACAAACAGACCGCCTTAAGACCAGAAAACGGAATCAGACAAACATACATAGGACCCTCGCCCCACATATATGACTACAGGCCTCTACGAACTCAAAACAAAGACATATGGCGAGATAGGGCCCCGCCGTACCCAAATAGTCAAATATACCGAATATATACAAAGCAAAAAGAGTCTGTACCAAAAGTGGACTCCGGATCAAATAGGAGTACTCCGGAATAGCAAGAAGTGAAGCCTACTGCGAAGGATCACCGATATCTGCACCTGCGGGCATAAAACGCAGCCCCCGAAGAAAGGGGGTCAGTACAAAATATGTACTGAGTATGTAAAGCACGGAGTACAGAAATATGGATCAAAACTGATAGCAAATCAAATGTCAAAGTGGAGTACAAATGGGTAGGTCAAAATCTATATCGAAATCATTTACGTATACATAATGCAAATGAAATCGTGCAAACGCTTAGGAACGTGGTCGCCACTCCGACGCTGGCGCCACACACAGCATAACACCAGAAGGTTTCAAATCTCCGTACATCCCCGAACACAAACATAATCATAGGTGAGCGTATCGCATCACGAGCCATATCACAGCATAACTCCAAACGGAACCCGGTCCTATGGCGAAGCCTCGGGAACCGTAACACAGCATACGGCCGAATTATCATAAGGCGCACTAATCAAAACCGGCCCGGGAACCGGTGAACGAAGTCATCATAAGGCACGAGCGGAGTCGTGAGCAAACAAATGCAATCCATATTTCAAAATAGCCTTTCAAAACTTAGTAGTCTCATAAGTCATTTCATAGTACAAAATAATCGGATACTTAGCCGATATAAAGTTTCATTTATCAAAACTTTTCCAAAATAATATGTGTAGCTCAGAACGTAGCTTAACATATCGAAATTGTCGAAACATATCCCGTAGACGGGAATTCCAACATCGAAGGTGCCATTCCAAACGTTATTCAAAAGGACAGCCCAATAAGACAAATAGGGCGTCTCGGGGTTAGCGGGCCCACCTCGAGTCAAAGTGAGGTGGAGAACATATTTTTACGAACATTTATATGCCAGGGGTCATACATAATCATTTCTAGGTTACCCGACCACATTTCGATAGGTTTCGGACGAATGGTGGCATTCTAGCCAAAATAGAGCCCTTAGGCTTCAATTGAATTGAATGAATAGTAACTTTTCTGTGGATCGGGTTTCGAGGAACAGAAATGCTCCGGAAGGTCTCATATTCGACTAACATACTAGGATATGCCAAATGAAGGAGTGGGAAGCTTTACATACCTCACAGACGTCGTAAGCTCTCCTGAAAGTCCAGTTCCGTTTCGTCAAAAATCTGCAAATGGTCAAAGTTACCAATTGAGATTCTTAGGCTTAAAAATGCCTTTAACTTCAATTTTTGCCTACCGAAATTTCGGCAGCACTTCCCCTATAAATCTAACATCCCCGAGACTTAGCTCGGCTCAAAATACAACAACAACAACAGCCCACACATCAACAAACAACACAAGCAACAATCAAACCATTCTAACTTCAAAGATCTACTTTATTACCTAAGTTGGCAACTTCCATTCAAACTTTCAAAACTCCAATTCTACATCTACATAATTGTATTCATTTCCACATTCAAACTTATACAATCACAACCTAACTACAATCCAAGCCATACCCGAAATTGCACCAAAATCCATTATTTTCCATAATTCTTCAAAACAATCAAAAATTCACAACGAACATTCTAACTCACGTCGTTTCATTCCGAATTCATTAACATCATTATAAGTTCATATCTAAAGTCTCTAGCACCCTAAATATACAATGATATACATAATGATACCGAAGGTATACGCTTTCCGATAATATCCGAAATCATTTTCCAACGCCAATTTAATTCATCAATCAATCATTTACGACACAAGGATCACAACAACACATTATACCAACTAAACAAGATCAATTCACCTCACTTTCTTCTCCCTATGGCTCACGGCCAACACACAATATACACACACACCCACGGCTTTCTATTTACATCAAAGTTACGGGATTCTCCCTCTATTTCCAATCCTTAACATATTCACATCAATTCTATAACATTAAAGGGTAAGAATTCTCACCTTTTCTTGAAAACCCGACTTGTCGTAAACGTCGTTCTTGCGCCAAACTAATTATACCCCGTTGAAGAGGGCCTTGAGTACTTCACAAATATGTGAAAACTTTGGATTTTTGGATCAACAATAGAACTTGGGAATTTCTTTTTCTTTTCTTTTTTGGGTTCGGCCGAAGCCTTTTGTGGGGTGGTTCTTGAAATTTTTGATCTAGTTTTCTTGATAATGGCTAAGCATACATAGTATATATCCTTTTAGGGGTCATGTGCATAGCACATGACCCTTTTAAAGTGGCTTGGGCCAATAGACATGGCCGGCCCCCTTCAATTGTTGGGCTTCAACTTTGGGTCATAATTTTCCTTGGCCCAATTAGTTAAAGTCTCGTTTTGTAACTCCCGAAACTAATTTCCGACATTCCAAATTTACCCTCGGCCTTTCCCGATGTCTTGACATTAAGAATTCCATAACCAACATAGTCACATTTACTAAAATCAAATTATGTCCTTCTAACACCCAAGTCGTAATTATTTCTCGATTTCCAATTACACGAAAACACGGGACATAACATTCTCCCCCCCTTAAGAACATTCGTCCCCGAATGTTAAATAAATCTTATGAAGGCTCACAAACATAACGGGAAAACCATTTTATATATAGCACACACTGTCCATCTGTTCACTGGTACAACAAATACAAAAGTCTAGATTATAAGAGGCGTAGGGAATAAATGGGGGTATCTCTTCTTCATCTCATCCTCCGCCTCCCAAGTCATCTCTTCTCGATTATTATTGCGCCACAGGACTTTGACAGAAGGCACCTCCTTAGTGCGCAACCTCCTCACCTGACGATCCAGAATAGATACAGGCTACTCGTCATAAGACAACTGCTCCGTCACTTGAAGATCATCTACTGGGAATATCCTGGAAGGATCACCAATACATTTCCGCAACATAGACACATGAAACACCGGGTGTACGGCCTCCAAGTCGGATGGTAAGTCTAGCGCATAGGCGACCTCGCCTATCTTTCGAACGATCTGATACGGCCCAATGTACCGGGGGCTCAACTTACCCTTTCTACCGAATCTCATGACACCCTTCATGGGCGACACCTTCAGGAATACCCAGTCGCCAATCCGGAACTCTAACGGTCGACGTCGTCTATCAGCATAAGCTTTCTGTCGACTCTGAGCAGCTAACAGTCGTTCCCGAATAAGCTTCACCTTATCTACAGCTTCCTGGATCACATCCGGCCCAATCAACTTAGTCTCGCCCACGTCAAACCAGCCAATAGGAGACCTGCATCTCCTGCCATAAAGGGCCTCGTACGGGGCCATCTGAATGCTGGAGTGATAACTGTTATTGTACGAAAACTCTATAAGCGGCAAATGATCATCCCAGCTGCCCCTGAAATCAATAACGCAGGCCCGCAACATATCCTCGAGCGTCTGAATAGTGCGCTCGGCCTGCCCGTCGGACTGAGGGTGAAAAGCTGTACTGAGACTCACCTGAGTCCCTAATCCCTCCTGAAATGACCTCCAGAAATTTGCTGTAAACTGGGTACCTCGGTCAGTAATAATAGATATAGGGACTCCGTAAAGTCTGACTATCTCTCTGATATACAATCTGGCATAGTCCTCAGCCGAATAAGTAGTCCGAACCGGAAGGAAATGGGCTGATTTCGTCAGCCTGTCAACAACAACCCAGATAGAGTCGTACCTGCGTGGAGTGCGCGGTAATCCAACAACGAAATCCATATTAATCATCTCCCATTTCCAGGCTGGAATTTCCATCTCCTGTAATAATCCACCGAGCTTCTGATGCTCGATCTTAACTTGCTGGCAGTTCGGGCACTGACTAACAAACTCAGCAATATCTTTCTTCATGCCGTCCCACCAATACAAACACCTGAGGTCCCGATACATTTTAGTGGAACCAGGATGAACAGAATACCGTGCATTATGGGCCTCGCCCATAATCTGCCGTCGTAAGCCCGCAACGTTCGGTACACAGAATCTGTCGTCATATAATAATACTCCGTCAGGAGAGATCTCAAACTGAGTCTTTGATTTATTAAGGGCAACATCTCTGTACTGAATCAAAAGAGGATCCTCAAACTGGCGCTGCTTTACCTCCTGAATAATAGATGACTCAGCAACTGGACGAACAGAAATCCCAGAATCTCCAGAATCCACCAAACGGACTCCGAGGCTGGCCAGCTGATGAATATCACGAACCAAATCTCTCTTATCAGATGGAACATCAGCCAGACTGCCCACGGACTTGCGGCTAAGCGCGTCAGCTACCACATTGGCTTTCCCCGGATGGTACAGAATATCAACGTCGTAGTCCTTTAGTAGCTCAAGCTATCTCCGCTGCTGCAAATTTAGTTCCTTCTGCCTAAAAATATACTGGAGACTCTTATGGTCCGTATAGATATCAACATGGACCCCATATAAATAATGCCGCCAAATCTTCAAAGCATGAATCACCGCGGCCAACTCAAGATCATGAGTGGGATAGTTCTTCTCGTGCGGTCTGAGCTGCCGGGAAGCATAGGCTATGACTCGACCGTGCTGCATCAATACACATCCTATCCCAATACTAGAGGCATCACAATAGATGACATACCCGTCAGATCCCTCTGGAAGAGCCAAAACTGGTGCTGTAATCAATCTCTCCTTCAGCATCTGAAAGCTGCGCTCGCAGGCATCTGTCCACTGGAATTTTGCTGCTTTCTGGGTAAGCCTCGTCAGTGGTGCTGCAATATAAGAAAAATCCTCCACAAACCTGCGATAATACCCAGCCAATCCCAGAAAACTGCGCACCTCTGTCGGTGTAGTAGGCCTGGGCCAATTCTGCACAGCCTCAATCTTCTGTGTGTCGACCCGAATACCATCTGCGCCGACAATATGGCCCAAGAAGGCCACAGAAGTCAACCAGAACTCAGATTTAGAGAATTTAGCATATAACTTCTGCTGACGGAGAATGCCAAGTACCGTCCTCAAATGATCTGAATGCTCCTCGGCTGATCGCGAATAAATCAGAATATCATCGATAAACACAATAACAAACATATCCAGAAAAGGCCGAAATACCCGGTTCATCAGATCCATAAATACTGCTGGAGCATTAGTCAGCCCGAAAGACATAACCCTGAACTCATAATGCCCGTACCGGGTCCTGAAAGCAGTCTTCGGGATATCTGACTCCCGTACTCGCACCTGATGATAACCAGAACGCAGATCTATCTTTGAAAAATGTCTAGCACCCTGCAGCTGGTCAAACAAATCATCAATCCGGGGAAGGGGATATTTATTCTTAATAGTCACCTTATTCAGCTGCCGGTAGTCGATACACATCCGCAATGACCCATCTTTCTTTCTGACAAACAGTACCGGCGCTCCCCAGGGTGATGTGTTGGGTGTAATAAAGCCCTTATCCAGCAAATCTTTCAGCTGCTCCTTCAACTCCTTCAACTCAGCTGGTGCCATCCTGTACGGAGGAATAGATATAGGCTGCGTATCCGGCATCAACTCTATAGTGAAATCAATCTCCCGCTCAGGCGGAAGGCCAGGAAGCTCGTCAGGAAAAACATCTGGAAACTCACTGACGACCGGAACGGACTGAAGGGTAGGTACCTCCGCGGCAGTATCGTGCACACGAACCAAATGATAGATATACCCCTTCTGGATCATCTTCTTAGCCTTGAGGTATGAAATAAACTTACCCCTCGGCGATGCTGTAGATCCGAACCACTCTATGACTGATTCCCCTGGAAACTGAAAACGGACTACCTTTTTCTGGCAGTCGACATTAGCATAACAGGAAGACAACCAGTCCATGCCCATAATGACGTCAAACTCAAGCATATCTAACTCTATCAGATCAGCCTTAGTGCTACGATCATAAATGGTCACAGAACAATCTCAATAGATCTGTCTTGCTATAAAAAAATCCCCAACTGGCGTAGCTACCTCAAACGGCTCTATAGGCTCAGACACTATCCCAATTTTACTAGCAACAAGCGGGGAGATATATGATAAAGTAGAGCCAGGGTCAATCAATGCATATACAGATCTGGAGAAAACCAGCAATGTACCTGTGACGACGTTTGGCGAAGCCTCCTGATCCTGGTGGCTGGCCAAAGCATATATGCGGTTCGAGGGACCACTAGAACCTGAAGCGCCACCGCGGCCTCGACCGCGTCCTGCCGGTGCTGAAATACCTCGCCCTCCCGGGCGTGCAACTGATGGAGCAAAAGAAGAACCGGCGGCTGACCCTGTCTGCTGAGCAGCACTACCAGAACCGCTAGCCAATGGACAGTCTCTCATAAAGTGGCCCTGACCACCACACGAAAAGCAAGCTCCAGTCGCTCGATAACACTCCCCGGGATGAGACTTCCCGCAATGAGGTCAACGGGGCCTGGAGGGTCTGGCCTGGCTGGGGCCCCTGGATACCTGCGAACCAGCCACTCTGGAGCTCTGACCGGCCCCAGACGGTCCTGTACTATCGAATCTCCGGCTGCCTGACTGAGTAATCCGGCCGGACGAAGGAAAATTCCTATCTGACTGCTGCTGCTGAGGCTGTCCGCCTCGAGAATCTCCAGAATAACCTGCGGACCTAGCCCTCTTGGGCGGCCTCCTATCTCGATCTCTGCCAGCAGGATCAGACCTGCGGCGGTCCTCCATACCCATCGCATAGGCCTGAAGTTGGGAAATGTCCATGTCTGCCTACAATGACACTGCCATACAGCTATCAACCAAATACCGGTCCAATCCCATAACATATCTGTGCATCCGATCAGACATATCTGCTACCACGGCCGGTGCATATCGGGCCAGAGAATCAAACTCAATGTTATACTCGCGAACACTCCGACCCCTCTGCTGCAGACGTAAGAATCGATCAGCCCGAGCCCGCCGTAACTCTGGTGGCAAAAGGTGGCGGGTGAATGCTGTCACAAACTGATCCCAAGTGGCTGGAGGGGCACCCTCTCCCCTAGACAACTCCCAAGTCTCGTACCAGTGGGTAGCCACATCTCGAAGCCGGTGCGAAGCCAGCTCAACTGACTCGGTCTCTGAAGCCCTGACCAAGTCCAGTGAGCGTCGCATCCCCCGAATAAAGTCATGGGGGTCCTCATCGGGCTTAGACCCGAAGAACTCTGGAGGGCCACATAACAGAAACTCCCGAACTCTCAGGCTGTCCTGCCTGTCATCGTCATCATCATCCCTCCGCCCGCGTCTGCGAGCCTGCCCTGCTACCAGCGTAGTCAGCAATTGTACAGCCTCCCTCAGGGTCCGATCCTTCGCCTCTCGCTGAGGAGCTGGAGTCTCAGGTGCGGGTACACGGACCTCTGGAGCTGCTGAAGGTCCTGCTCCAGGCTGTACTAGTGGGGGTGTAGCAGACCCCTCAGAATGAGGCATATCCTCAGGCAAATCATAAACATGAGCCCGGGTAGCTCGCTGTGCCTGGCTAGTCTCTCCAAGCCGGCCCCCTTCAATTGTTGGGCTTCAACTTTGGGTCATAATTTTCCTTGGCCCAATTAGTTAAAGTCTCATTTTGTAACTCCCGAAACTAATTTCCGACATTCCAAATTTACCCTCGGCCTTTCCCGATGTCTTGACATTACGAATTCCATAACAAACATAGTCACATTTACTAAAATCAAATTATGTCCTTCTAACACCCAAGTCGTAATTATTTCTCGATTTCCAATTACACGAAAACACGGGACATAACAATATATATAAGTCATAGTTGACAGGGGGTGACGCTGTGGCCTTTGTTGTGATGTATATATATAAGGCACAGTTGACAGGGGGTGACGCAGTGGCCTTTGTTGTGATGTATATATAAAAGGAACAGTTGACGGAGTGTGACGCTGTGGCCTTTGTTGTGATGTATATATATAAGACATAGTTGACAAGGGGTGACGTTGTGGCCTTTGTTGTGATGTATATATATAAGGCACAGTTGACAGGGGGTGACGCTGTGGCCTTTGATGTGATGTATATATATAAGGCACAGTTGATAGAGTGTGACGCTGTGGCCTTTGTTGTGATGTATATATATAAAAGGCACAGTTGATAAGGGGTAACGTTGTGGCCTTTGTTGTGATGTACATATATAAGGCATAGTTGACAGGGGGTGACGCTGTAGCCTTTATTGTGATGTATATATATAAGGCACAGTTGACAGAGGGTAACGCTGTGGCCTTTGTTGTGATACATATATATAAGGCACAGTTAACAGGCGGTGATGCTGTGGCCTTTAATGTGATGTATATATAAAAGGAACAGTTGACGGAGTGTGACGCTGTGGCCTTTGTTGTGATGTATATATATAAGACATAGTTGACAAGGGGTGACGTTGTGGCCTTTGTTGTGATGTATATATATAAGGCACAGTTGACAGGGGGTGACGCTGTGGCCTTTGATGTGATGTATATATATAAGGCACAGTTGACAGAGTGTGACACTGTGGCCTTTGTTGTGATGTATATATATAAAAGGCACAGTTGATAAGGGGTAACGTTGTGGACTTTGTTGTGATGTATATATATAAGTCATAGTTGACAGGGGGTGACGCTGTGGCCTTTGTTGTGATGTATATATATAAGGCACTGTTGACAGGGGGTGACGATGTGGCCTTTGTTGTGATTTATATATAAAAGGAACAGTTGACGGACTGTGACGCTGTGGCCTTTGTTGTGATGTATATATATAAGACATAGTTGACAAGGGTGACGCTGTGGCCTTTGTTGTGATGTATATATATATGGAACAATTAACATGGGGTGACGATGTGGCCTTTGTTGTGATGCATATATGTAAGGCACAGTTAATAGGGGATGATGTTGTGGCCTTTGTTGTGATGTATATATATAAGGCACAATTGACAGGGGTGACGCTATGACATTTGTTGTGATGTATATATATAAAAGGCACAGTTGATAAGTGGTAACTTTGTGGCCTTTATTGTGATGTATATATATAAGGCATAGTTGACAGGGGGTGACGCTGTGGCCTTTGTTGTGATGTATATATATAAGGCACAGTTGACAGGGGGGGACGTTGTGGCCTTTGTTGTGATGTATATATATAAGGCACAGTTGACAGAGTGTGACGTTGTGGCCTTTGTTGTGATGTATATATATAAAAGGCACAGTTGATAAGGGGTAACGTTGTGGCCTTTGTTGTGATGTATATATATAAGGCATAGTTGACAGGGGGGACACTGTGGCCTTTATTGTGATGTATATATATAAGGCACAGTTGACAGGGGGTAACGCTGTGGCCTTTGTTGTGATGTATATATATAAGGCACAGTTAACAGGCGGTGATGTTGTGGCCTTTAATGTGATGTATATATATAAAAGGCACAGTTGATAAGGGGCAACGTTGTTGCCTTTGTTGTGATGTATATATGTCACGACCCAGCCCCGTGGGCCGCGACTGGCACCCTACCTGGGTACCTAGACCGAATCACACATTCATTTTCAAATCCAAACTTATTTCATAATTTTTCAAAATCATATCGAACATAATTGATATCAAATATGTCTTAAGCGGTCGTGCCAAAACAAAATATCATATCAAATACAAACTGAGCGGCGGAATGGACATCGCCGGTCAAAAGTGCAAATATAAGCATAAGGGCCATTTGGGGCCAGCATAACAAACAGACCGCCTTAAGACCAGAAAACGGAATCAGACAAACATACATAGGACCCTCGCCCCACATATATGACTACAGGCCTCTACGAACTCAAAACAAAGACATATGGCGAGACAGGGCCCCGCCGTACCCAAATAGTCAAATATACCGAATATATACAAAGCAAAAAGAGTCTGTACCAAAAGTGGACTCCGGATCAAATAGGAGTACTCCGGAATAGCAAGAAGTGAAGCCTACTGCGAAGGATCACCGATATCTGCACCTGCGGGCATAAAACGCAGCCCCCGAAGAAAGGGGGTCAGTACGAAATATGTACTGAGTATGTAAAGCACGGAGTACAGAAATATGGATCAAAACCGATAGCAAATCAAATGTCAAAGTGGAGTACAAATGGGTAGGTCAAAATCTTTATCGAAATCATATACGTATACATAATGCAAATGAAATCGTGCAAACGCTTAGGAACGTGGTCGCCACTCCGACGCTGGCGCCACACACAGCATAACACCAGAAGGTTTCAAATCTCCGTACATCCCCGAACACAAACATAATCATAGGTGAGCGTATCGCATCACGAGTCATATCACAGCATAACTCCAAACGGAACCCGGCCCTATGGCGAAGCCTCGGGAACCGTAACACAGCATACAGCCGAATTATCATAAGGCGCACGAATCAAAACCGGCCCGGGAACCGGTGAACGAAGTCATCATAAGGCACGAGCGGAGTCATGAGCAAACAAATGCAATCCATATTTGAAAATAGCCTTTCAAAACTTAGTAGTCTCATAAGTCATTTCATAGTACAAAATAATCGGATACTTAGCCGATATAAAGTTTCATTTATCAAAACTTTTCCAAAATAATATGTGTAGCTCAGAACGTAGCTTAACATATCGAAATTGTCGAAACATATCCCGTAGACGGGAATTCCAACATCGAAGGTGCCATTCCAAACGTTATTCAAAAGGACAGCCCAATAAGACAAATAGGGCGTCTCGGGGTTAGCGGGCCCACCTCGAGTCAAAGTGAGGTGGAGAACATATTTTTACGAACATTTATATGCCAGGGGTCATACATAATCATTTCTAGGTTACCCGACCACATTTCGATAGGTTTCGGACGAATGGTGGCATTCTAGCCAAAATAGAGCCCTTAGGCTTCAATTGAATTGAATGAATAGTAACTTTTCTGTGGATCGGGTTTCGAAGAACAGAAATGCTCCGGAAGGTCTCATATTCGACTAACATACTAGGATATGCCAAATGAAGGAGTGGGAAGCTTTACATACCTCACAGACGTCGTAAGCTCTCCCGAAAGTCCAGTTCCGTTTCGTCAAAAATCTGCAAATGGTCAAAGTTACCAATTGAGATTCTTAGGCTTAAAAATGCCTTTAACTTCAATTTTTGCCTACCGAAATTTCGGCAGCACTTCCCCTATAAATCTAACATCCCCGAGACTTAGCTCGGCTCAAAATACAACAACAACAACAGCCCACACATCAACAAACAACACAAGCAACAATCAAACCATTCTAGCTTCAAAGATCTACTTTATTACCTAAGTTGGCAACTTCCATTCAAACTTTCAAAACTCCAATTCTACATCTACATAATTGTATTCATTTCCACATTCAAACTTATACAATCACAACCTAACTACAATCCAAGCCATACCCGAAATTGCACCAAAATCCATTATTTTCCATAATTCTTCAAAACAATCAAAAATTCACAACGAACATTCTAACTCACGTCGTTTCATTCCGAATTCATTAACATCATTATAAGTTCATATCTAAAGTCTCTAGCACCCTAAATATACAATGATATACATAATGATACCGAAGGTATACGCTTTCCGATAATATCCGAAATCATTTTCCAACGCCAATTTAATTCATCAATCAATCATTTACGACACAAGGATCACAACAACACATTATACCAACTAAACAAGATCAATTCACCTCACTTTCTTCTCCCTATGGCTCACGGCCAACACACAATATACACACACACCCACGGCTTTCTATTTACATCAAAGTTACGGGATTCTCCCTCTATTTCCAATCCTTAACATATTCACATCAATTCTATAACATTAAAGGGTAAGAATTCTCACCTTTTCTTGAAAACCCGACTTGTCGTAAACGTCGTTCTTGCGCCAAACTAATTATACCCCGTTGAAGAGGGCCTTGAGTACTTCACAAATATGTGAAAACTTTGGATTTTTGGATCAACAATAGAACTTGGGAATTTCTTTTTCTTTCTTTTTTGGGTTCGGCCGAAGCCCTTTGTGGGGTGGTTCTTGAAATATTTGATCTAGTTTTCTTGATAATGGCTAAGCATACATAGTATATATCCTTTTAGGGGTCATGTGCATAGCACATGACCCTTTTAAAGTGGCTTGGGCCAATAGACATGGCCGGCCCCCTTCAATTGTTGGGCTTCAACTTTGGGTCATAATTTTCCTTGGCCCAATTAGTTAAAGTCTCGTTTTGTAACTCCCGAAACTAATTTCCGACATTCCAAATTTACCCTCGGCCTTTCCCGATGTCTTGACATTAAGAATTCCATAACCAACATAGTCACATTTACTAAAATCAAATTATGTCCTTCTAACACCCAAGTCGTAATTATTTCTCGATTTCCAATTACACGAAAACACGGGACATAACAATATATATAAGTCATAGTTGACAGGGGGTGACGCTGTGGCCTTTGTTGTGATGTATATATATAAGGCACAGTTGACAGAGTGTGACGCTGTGGCCTTTGTTGTGATATATATATATAAAAGGCACAGTTGATAAGGGGTAACGTTGTGGCCTTTGTTGTGATGTATATATATAAGGCATAGTTGACAGGGGTGACACTGTGGCCTTTATTGTGATGTATGTATATAAGGCACAGTGGACAGGGGGTAACGCTGTGGCCTTTGTTGTGATGTATATATATAAGGCACAGTTAACAGGCGGTGATGCTGTGGCCTTTAATGTGATGTATATATATAAGGCACAATTGACAGGGGTGACGTTATGACCTTTGTTGTGATGTATATATATAAAAGGCACAGTTGATAAGGGGTAACGTTGTGGCCTTTGTTGTGATGTATATATATAAGTCATAGTTGACAGGGGCTGACGCTGTGGCCTTTGTTGTGATGTATATATATAAGGCACAGTTGACAGGGGGTGACGCTGTGGCCTTTGTTGTGATGTATATATATAAGGCACAGTTGACAGAGTGTGACACTGTGGCCTTTGTTGTGATGTATATTTATAAGGCATAGTTGACAGGGGGTGACCTTGTGGCCTTTGTGGTGATGTATATATATAAGGAACAATTGACAGAGGGTGACGCCGTGGCCTTTGTTGCGATGCATATATATAAGGCACAGTTAACAGGGGGTGATGCTGTGGCCTTTGTTGTGATGTATATAGATAAGGCACAATTGACAGGGGTGACGCTATGACATTTATTGTGATGTATATATATAAAAGGCACAGTTGATAAGGGGTAACGTTGTGGACTTTGTTGTGATGTATATATATAAGGCATAGTTGACAGGGGGTGACGCTTTGGCCTTTGTTGTGATGTATATATATAAGGCACAGTTGACAGGGGGTGACGCTGTGGCCTTTGTTGTGATGTATATATATAAGGCACAGTTGACAAAGTGTGACACTGTAGAATTTGTTGGGATGTATATATATAAGGCACAGTTGACAGAGTGTGACGCTGTGGACTTTGTTGTGATGTATATATATATATATATATATATAGTTGACAGGGGGTGACGTTGTGGCCTTTGTTGTGATGTATATATATATAAGGCACAGTTGACAGGGGCTGTCGCTGTGGCCTTTGCTGTGATATATATATATATATATATATATATATATATATATATATATATATATATATATGGCACAGTTGACAGCAGCGCATCTTGTGCCACAGAATCGGTTGTGCTCTGCCTCTTCCCCGAGATCAGAAGATTGCCTTGTGTAGAAGGTTGACTCTGAACTTCAGTCAATGGGAGGAGGGTGACGCTGTGGCCTTTGTGGTGATGTGTATATATATATATATATAAGGCACAATTGGCAGGGGGTGACGCTGTGGCCTTTGTTGTGATGTATATATATATATATTAGGCACAGATGACAGAGGGTGACGATGTGGCCTTTGTTGTGATGTATATATGTAAGGCACAGTTGATAGGGGGTGATGCTGTCGCTTTTGTTGTGATGTATATATATATATATGTCACAGCTAACAGGGGGTGACGCTGTGGCCTTTTGTTATATTCTGCATTTTCGAACGTCGAATTATTTGTAAGGTGAGGTGGGGCCCACACACCAAGATTTTTTTTTGGGACGTGTGAAAAGTTGTATGAATCGTATATGTAAATTTAAACACAACTCGTGAATGGCCCTGGGGCCAAATCAAAGTGGAAGCCCTCCAAACGAACATTTTTAAGAAAACGTTTTCGGATGACCTGACTTGGAGGGGATAAACCGCATTATAAGTCTGGAATTTGGGAATATACCCAGATATAAAAGTTGTAGATAATTGAAATAGCTTTCCAACGGTAGGTCGTGGGCTCCCAGGCGACGTCGGTACAAGGAGATATGGATGTTTTAAGGTCGAAAGGTCAGTGGGTTAGGCCCAACTCGTGACCAACCGGGTTGGCCCAAAAAAAAGAATTTTACAAATTAGAGGCCCAATTGGGGTGGCCGGCCAACTAAAGGCCCAAGCCCATAAATTGGTCATGTGATTTATCATGTGGTCAAGAATTATAATAAAAAGGGGCCAAGTGTTCATTTTCTAGAAGATTCATGAAACAAGAAGAAAACTTGAGAGCTCAAGCCTAAGAGGCCTCTCGGCCAAACCAAGAACAAAAAAAATTTTAGCCTTCAATCCAAAAATCTTGTTCTTCTTGAATTAGTAACAAGTTCAAGACGCTCTTCAACGTGGTATAACTAGTTTGGCGGAAGAACCACGTTTGCGGAAAGTTGGAATTTGAAGGAAAGGTATGAATTCTATGTTTCATGTTATGGAATAAGTATATATGTTATAATGATTAGAATTAGATGAGAATTATGGAAGTATGGTGTGTGTGTGCATAGTTTGTGTGTGTGTAAATGGTGTGTTTGGCCGTGAGCTATGTGGGTGTGGGGGAGAAATGAATTCAAGTTTATTTGGTTTCTTAGTTGTGTCGTTGTGACCTTTGTGTCGCAAATAAAGGCTTCATGACTTGAATTGGTGTTGGGATTTCTTGTATGTAATTATGAGAAATTATGTGAATTTTATATGATTTTTATATAAGTGTGGAAGTAAGATCCTAAATGTGAATTACGATTGTTGGTAACGAATTTGGAAAGAAACAATGTGATTTGGAAGTTTCGTTGCAATTGGTAGAAACTTTGGATAGAATATGGAATTGGCGGGAATACTTGAATTCATGAATATTGTTTGGAAGGCTATTGGAATGCATTTGAACAATCTTGAATTAGTTAGTGGATATGGAAAATGTGGATACTAGTTTGACAATGTGAAGTTTGAATGAAAGTTATTAAACTATGCCGAAAGAAGATTATTTATGTAGAACGCATTTTGATTGCTTATGGATGTTGTTGGTATTGTTGTTTGGTTGGTTGTTGATGTTTGGAGCCGAGTCAATCTCGGGGATGTGGTATGTATAGGGGAGATGCTGCACAAATTTTTGTAGAAAAGTATGAGTTAAAGTTCAAGTTCTAAAGGCTTGAAATTGCTAATTGGTAAACTTGACCATTTCTAGATTTTGGACGAAATTGAAGTCGACGCCAAGCGAGCGTAAGGCGCTATCAAGGTATGTGAAGCATTTCCCTTTGTTCCTAGGCATGTTCTGGATGTGATAGGCTTAGCCGCGAGCCTTAAGTACGACTCCGTTCCCCGGAATTCGAGACGGAAAACCGCTCCAATTCCTTCAATTCAATTGAAGCTATTTTCTTACAAATTGCCTTTAAAGTGAGTTTTTGTACAAAATTTCCCTAAACGGAGTCGGAACACTTCCAAACGATTATGGATGACCTCATAAGGTCTATTATCAATAATTTACATATGTTGCCTCGGGTTGGTCCGAGGCGGGCCCGCAAGACCCGATATCTTCTGTAATACTTTAAATACTTCCGTTTTGTCCGATTTTCTCAGAAACCATCTGAACTATTATTTTGATCATGATGCAACTATTTTTATGAAATTCTTACAAAATGATTTCTGAACATCTGAGAATCTGATTCTGATAATAATTTGTCGTGCCTTCCCAAGTAGGATATAGGCGCGTACTATGCATACTAACCGTATACTCTGATTTTGACTCGCCGTTTGGCACCCTTCAGTCTGATTGAGTCTGTATGTGAGTCTGTATGTATGTGGTTTCTCATGGATCTGTTCGTGGCTGTCTCAATGCATTCCTTCACTGCGTCCCGGGCCAGGTTCTGTTATCGTGCATATTCCTCTGCATTGTTCACTGCGTCCCTCGGTGTGCGGGCCGGGATCTGTTATATCTGTATGATTATGATATATTGATCTGTGTATGGGGATGGCGGCCAGGATGGCATCTGATATGATCTGATCTGATCCGATTCTGTTTGTCCACCGCGTCCCGTACTAAGAGGGCCGGGTTCTGTTTACCGCGCCCCAGACAGGGCCGGGATCTGTATGTCTGTATGCATGTGCCATCAGTGTTTATATAAGCACGTGCCTCCGCATGATTCTGTATGATTTAGTATGACTCTGCACTACTCTGCATGCATAATTCTGTCTGGTATACTTCTGTCTGTCTGCCTGAATTTCGACTATGTCTGTATGTCCGTATGGATTCTGGTTCTGTACGTCTGTATGGGTTCCGATTCTGTACGTCTGTATGGATACTGATTTTGCTCATCTGTCCGGATTATGATTCCGTCTGTCTGTCTGAACCATGATTCTGTTTATCTGTATGGACCACGATTCTGTATGTCGGTCTGCATCATGACTCTGTCCGTCCGTCTGATGTATGGTTCTGTCCGTTATATTTCTGTGACTCCGGTTCGGACTATGATTGTATCTGTTATGTTTCTGCTTTACATACTCGGTACATTTTTCGTACTGACCCCCGTTCTTCGGGGGCTGCGCTACATGCCCGCAGGTACAGCCGCACCAGGTGATACGCCGCCAGCGTAGGGTTCTGATTCAACTGTTTTGAAGAGCTCCTTTGATCCGGAGCACACTTTTGGTATATATCTTCTGTTTTCCGTATGTTCTGCATGTATGGAAATTCTGGGTACGACGGGGCCCTGTCCCGTCATATGATTCTGTATGTCTGTAGAGGCCTGTAGATAGATGTGTGGGTTACGGGTTTCGTCTGTATGTTAGCCTTATCGGCTTATCTGTAAAAGTCTGCATGTTCAGGTATATATATATGCTTGCGCGCGTGCCGTATCTGTATCGGCCGACTTCTGTAATATCCGTTTGAAAAAAAAAATCTGTACGATACGAAATTCGGTCAGCTAGGTATGTACGGGTACCCAGCTAGGGTGCCAGTCGCGGCCCACGGGGTTGGGTCGTGACAAAAGTGGTATCAGAGAGGTTAGTGTCACGACCCAACCCCGTGGGCCGCGACTGGTACCCTAACTGGGTACCCGTACATACCTACCCGACTGACTTTCGAATCATACGGATTTTTCTTTTTAAAACATATGTTACAGAAGTACGCCGATACAGATACGGCACGCGCGCAAACATATATATATACCTGAGCATACAGACATTTATAGATAAGCCGATAAGGCTAACATACAGCCGAAACCCGTAACCCACACATCTATCTACAGGCCTCTACAGACATACAGAATCATATGACGGGACAGGGCCCCGCCGTACCCAGAATATCCATACATACAGAGTATACGGAAGACAGAAGATATATACCAAAAATGTACGCTCCGGATCAAAGGAGCTCTTCAAAACAGCTGGATCAGAAACCTATACTGGCGGCGTATCACCTGGCGCGTCTGTACCTGCGGGCATGTAGCGCAGCCCCCGAAGAACGGGGGTCAGTACGAAAAATGTACCGAGTATGTAAAGCAGAAATATAACAGATATAAGCGTAGTCCGAACCGGAGTCACAGAAACATAACGGGCAGAACCATAAATCAGACTGACGGACAGAGTCATGATCCAGACAGACATACAAAATCGTGTTCCATTCAAATAAACAGAATTATGGTCCGGACAGACAGATGGAGTCATAATACGGACAGACGAGCAGAATCAGAATCCATACGGACATACAGACATAGTCGTAATTCAGACGGACAGACAGAAGTATGTCGGACAGAATTATGCATGCAGAGTAGTACAGAGTCATACAGAATCATACAGAGGCATGTGCTTATATAAATACAGATGGCACACGCATACATTCATACAGATCCCGGTCCTGTCTGGGGGCGCGGTAACAGAACCCGGCCCTCTTAGTACGGGACGCGGTGGACAGACAGAATCAGATCAGATCATATGCCATCCTGGCCGCCATCCCCATACACAGATCATAATATCATACAGACATACAGATCCCGGCCCGCACGCCGAGGGACGCGGTGAACAATGCAGAGAAATATGCACGATAACAGAACCTGGCCCGGGTCGCAGTGAAAGAATGCATTGAGACAGACACGAACAGATAAATGAGAAACTACTTACATACAGCCTCAACATACAAACTCAATCAAACTGAAGGGTGCCAAACGGCGAGCCAAAATCAGAATATCCAGATAGTATGCATAGTACGCGCCTATGTCCTAGTTGGGAAGGCACGACAGATTATTATCAGAATCGGATTCTCAGATGTTCAGAAATCATTTTGTATAATTTACACAAAAATAGCCATATCATACCCAAAATAATAGTCCAGAAATGTTTAGAGAAAATCGGACCAAAACGGAAGTATTTAAAATTATACAGAAAGTATCGGGCCTTGTGGGCCCGCCTCGGACCAACTCGAGGCTACATACGTAGATTATTGATAATAGACCTTATGAGGTCATCCATAATCGTTTGGAAGTGTTCCGACTCCATTTAGGGAAGTTTTGCACAAAAATTCACTTTAAAGGAAATTTGTAAGAAAATAGCTTCAATTGAATTGGAGGAATTGGAGCGGTTTTCCGTCTCGAATTCCGGGGAACGGAGTCGTACTTAAGGCTTGCGGCCGAGCCTACCACATCCAGAACATGCCTAGGAACATAGGGAAATGCTTCACATACCTCGACAGCGCCTTACGCTCGCTTGGCGTCGACTTCAATTTCGTCCAAAATCTAGAAATGGTCAAGTTTACCATTTGTTAGTTTCAAACTTTTCAATAATCCAACTTAACACATACTTGCCTACCGAAATTTCGGCAGCATTTCCTCTGTATATAAGACCTCCCCGAGACTTAGCTCGGCTCAATTCATCAACACAACAACCCAGAATGACATCAAAACAACAATAGACATTAAAACATACACTATGGCATCACTAGCCATCTTTCGACATAACGAAACATCTTTTGTTTCAAACTTACATTTCCAAACCAAACTTATCATTTTCATATTCATCATCCAACAAAACCATTACAACATACGTCGGAGGCATATCATACCATTTCCACACAATATACACAAGATATGCAAAACATACCAACTTTCCATTAAGCCACTACTTGTCCAATTTTTCCTAACTTTCAACATATAAGTTAATTATACATTTCCATCTTCCAAATTCATCAACAATAATCATAATTTTCCTCTTGATACTTTCATTTCCATTTTTACATAAACCATAACAAAGTTGCATACTTTCCTACAACAACTTGATAACCATTTTTCCAAGACAATAAAAATTGTTATCTTTCCATTCACTTCACCATAACATACTTAATATACAAACAAGATCAAATTCATACTCCATCAACACATGACCATACCACACGACCACCTCCTACATTCTTCAATTTTCACTAATTCAGTCTACTTCCATTTCTAATACAATTTCCACCACACTAAAATTAAATTACAACATGAATTCAAATCATCCAAGACATGTAATACATATACATGTATTCGGCCAACATGCATATTTTTCAACACACAAAATTTCCATGTTTTTCATTCATTCACACATACTACAATATACATATACCTTCCATAACATATCAAAAGCATAAAATCCTTACCTTTCTTCAAGTTCTTCACTTGGCACTAAACTTGTCCTCTTGCCAAACTAATTGTACCAAGTTGTAGAGGACTTTGCACTTAGTAGTATTCCCACAAGAATTGAATTTTAAACTCAAGGATTAGGCTCCAATTTTTTTCTTTCTTTTCTTTCTTTTTCTCCTCTCAAACCCGAAATGGTCTTGTTCTCTTTTTCTTGATTTTTCTTGCTTTCTTGAACCTTCTATGGATATGTATAACCCTATATAATATTACCTAATTAAAATCATGGACTTGGGCCCCCTTTTTTTACATAGCATGGCTGGTTGGGCCTTCCCTTTTGGGCCTTGTTTTATTAATTTTGTTGAGCCCAAATTGGTAGTTACATCTTGTAATTCATAAGGCAAGTTTCCAAAATTCCAATTTTGCCCTTGGCCACCTTTCGTAATTCCACACCATTGAATTCATGACCTACACATTCATACCAAGTAAGGTCCAATTGTGGCCTTATTCATCACAAGTCAATTTATCTTGAATTTTTCGAATAAGCAAAAATGTCGGATGTAACATCCTCCCCCCCTTTAAAAACATTCGTCCTCGAATGTTAAATTGACCTTATGGGGCGTCATACTACTCCGGGAGGGTTCTCTTTATAGTTGTCCTTTATTGACCTTCCGACATGGCTTCTTCACCAACATTATGGGGTAATTTTTCACATCACTGATTCAAATGCCTTCATAATATATTTTCTCGTACCCCACGTAATCGTCGAACCATAAGCTATATTCTTGTAACAGACGAACGCTTTCCAGACATCATAGTCCATATCATTTCTTGTTACACTCCTGAGCTCCCTACCACGTTATCGTAATCCCTCTTCATACCAGACACTTCATACCAACAGATTCAGAACTAGAACCGGACGCGTAGAAGCATATCAGACTGATTCGTAATCGGAGGCAGACGTACTAAACCATGGCGGACGGATTCGTAGTCAGGATCAGACATACAGAAATGTATCGGACAGATTCGTAGTCGAAGTCAGATGTACGGAAGTATGTCAGACAAACCTGAGATCGGAGTCAGACGTACAGAAAGATACCAGACAGATTCGAAATCAGAATCAGACGTACAGAATTGTATCACACAAAATCGTGACCAAAGTCAGACAGACAGAAATGTATCGGATAGAGTCGTAATCAGAATCAGATATACGGAGATGTATCAGACAGACGTGCGATCGGAATCAGACGTACAGAGGCATATCAGACGGATTCATATCCGGAGTCAGACATACAGAGGTGTGTCAGACAGATTCGTAATCAGAGTTAATCGTACAGAGATATGTCAGACAGAAACGTATTCAGAATCGATCATACAGAGGTATGTCAACCAGGAACATATTCAGAATCAGACATACAAAGATTTATCAGATTGGAAACATAATCGAGTTCAGAAGTACAGAGGCGTAATAGACAGAGCCTTAGCGGAATCGGAAGTGCAGAAGTATAACAGATAGAATCTGAAGCCGAATCAGATCACTCTTAGTAAGGCTCCAGTGATTTATGGAAAATCCCCTTATTGGTAACCTGGTTAGCCAAGTTATCATCCAAATCGTCTCGCGTGTCGCTTATCGACTCTTTCAGAGATTCCGCTTATTCACGCTTCTTATCCTTCATCTTTCCTACCATCCATACTCATTTTTTTTTTGACATCGTCATACCATACTAAATTACGATGTAATCGGGGCTTTTCTACCCCTTGACAACATTCAGGTCGTCGTCCCTGCTTCGCTTCATGTATTCGGTTTAGTAAAACCTTTCGTCTATCACAATTTTAGTTGCCGGGACTCGGCTCTTGACCCATATGGGCACCAGACGAAAATCATACACACACATACACACATACAGATATATTTACTAATATCTTACTGGCGAACGTCTCTGAATGTTACTCGAATCCGCTCAATTTCCCGAGCGGTATTGCACCTTTTTATTTTTTGCCCATTTAGTCCGCATCAGTCTGCGCGACTTCTGTAAGGGCACTAATTACTCCACACATTCTCTTTTCCTTTAGATTACCCCAATTTCCATTTATTCTTATCATACTTACACTTGTGAAAAATTTTGTGTCACTTCCCAGGGGGTCACCCATCCCAGAATTGCTCTGGCTTGAGCACGCTTAACTCCGAAACATTCATGCATTTTGACTCGTTAGGGCTAATATAATTTCGTCGATTGCCCCGCACGACCTTTGTCATGTAATTTTAGGGCAAATTGGGGTCTTAGCAAATTTTCGAAAAAATTTCGTAGCGGGTCCCACCCCCGGCTAAGTCGTACAATTACTATGTCGCCTTTCTAAATCTTAAACATTCACTTTCACACACATATACAGATGATTACGGATAACCCACGGATTTAAGTCTTCGTCCCACGAATTCCGCCTCCATATAGTCGGTGGAATCTGATAGAATGTCACCGCAAGGTGTTCTCCGGCCACCGACAGAAGAAACTAAAGTCCGACGAGTATCGCGGGACCTTTTTGTACTTAATCTACATGTTTACCTCCATATTCCTGGAAAAATTTGGGCAGAGTTTCCTCTGTATTTCTTACTATCCGAAACCTGTACACCAGAAATACCAACCATGCCGCACAGGGCTAACACATATATACACACATACATATCATATCATATCGTATCGCAGCCACACGGGGCTGATAACTTCAAATAAGAATTATTACGTCGTCAACACTTACCACACGTGCCCAACTCAAACGGCGTCGGAGGCACTTTCCTGTTCACTTTTCTGTTCGATCTTTACCTTTATATTTCTGCCATACTTCAAACAACTTCTCCGACACACAGCTTTCGTATTATTGCTTACCTGAGTACTGTGCGGCCTCCAATATCATCAGCCATAGTCTTCTGTCGATGCCATCCTTTGGCTGAAATTAAAAGTTAGTCGATAGGAGTTCATTTCCTACAGCTGGCTCTATCGCATGATCTAAGATTCAAAGAAGGGTAACATCCTAAATGCCCTGTAGCCTCCCGTTTATAGATGCGGTGCACAACACATCGATAAACAAGACTCTACTAGACACGGCCTGTAGACATTCCGAGGACTAACCGCTCTGATACCACTTTTGTCACGACCCAACCCCGTGGGCCGCGACTGGTACCCTAACTGGGTACCCGTACATACCTACCCGACTGACTTTCGAATCATACGGATTTTTTTTTTTTAAAACATATGTTACAGAAGTACGCCGATACAGATACGGCACGCGCGCAAACATATATATATACCTGAGCATACAGACATTTACAGATAAGCCGATAAGGCTAACATACAGCCGAAACCCGTAACCCACACATCTATCTACAGGCCTCTACAGACATACAGAATCATATGACGGGACAGGGCCCCGCCGTACCCAGAATATCCATACATACAGAGTATACGGAAGACAGAAGATATATACCAAAAATGTACGCTCCGGATCAAAGGAGCTCTTCAAAACAGCTGGATCAGAAACCTATACTGGCGGCGTATCACCTGGCGCGTCTGTACCTGCGGGCATGTAGCGCAGCCCCCGAAGAACGGGGGTCAGTACGAAAAATGTACCGAGTATGTAAAGCAGAAATATAACAGATATAAGCGTAGTCCGAACCGGAGTCACAGAAACATAACGGGCAGAACCATAAATCAGACTGACGGACAGAGTCAAGATCCAGACAGACATACAAAATCGTGTTCCATTCAAATAAACAAAATTATGGTCCGGACAGACAGATGGAGTCATAATACGGACAGACGAGCAGAATTAGAATCCATACGGACATACAGACATAGTCGTAATTCAGACGGACAGACAGAAGTATGTCGGACAGAATTATGCATGCAGAGTAGTACAGAGTCATACAGAATCATACAGAGGCATGTGCTTATATAAATACAGATGGCACACGCATACATTCATACAGATCCCGGTCCTGTCTGGGGGCGCGGTAACAGAACCCGGCCCTATTAGTACGGGACGCGGTGGACAGACAGAATCATATCAGATCATATGCCATCCTGGCCGCCATCCCCATACACAGATCATAATATCATACAGACATACAGATCCCGGCCCGCACGCCGAGGGACGCGGTGAACAATGCAGAGAAATATGCACGATAACAGAACCTGGCCCGGATCGTAGTGAAAGAATGCATTGAGACAGACACGAACCGATAAATGAGAAACTACTTACATACAGCCTCAACATACAGACTCAATCAAACTGAAGGGTGCCAAACGGCGAGCCAAAATCAGAATATCCAGATAGTATGCATAGTACGCGCCTATGTCCTAGTTGGGAAGGCACGACAGATTATTATCAGAATCGGATTCTCAGATGTTCAGAAATCATTTTGTATAATTTACACAAAAATAGCCATATCATACCCAAAATAATAGTCCAGAAATTTTTAGAGAAAATCGGACCAAAACGGAAGTATTTAAAATTATACAGAAAGTATCGGGCCTTGTGGGCCCGCCTCGGACCGACTCGAGGCTACATACGTAGATTATTGATAATAGACCTTATGAGGTCATCCATAATCGTTTGGAAGTGTTCCGACTCCGTTTAGGGAAGTTTTGCACAAAAATTCACTTTAAAGGAAATTTGTAAGAAAATAGCTTCAATTGAATTGGAGGAATTGGAGCGGTTTTCCGTCTCGAATTCCGGGGAACGGAGTCGTACTTAAGGCTCGCGGCTGAGCCTACCACATCCAGAACATGCCTAGGAACATAGGGAAATGCTTCACATACCTCGACAGCGCCTTACGCTCGCTTGGCGTCGACTTCAATTTCGTCCAAAATCTAGAAATGGTCAAGTTTACCATTTGTTAGTTTCAAAATTTTCAATAATCCAACTTAACACATACTTGCCTACCGAAATTTCGGCAGCATTTCCTCTGTACATAAGACCTCCCCGAGACTTAGCTCGGCTCAATTCATCAACACAACAACCCAGAATGACATCAAAACAACAATAGACATTAAAACATACACTATGGCATCACTAGCCATCTTTCGACATAACGAAACATCTTTCGTTTCAAACATACATTTCCAAACCAAACTTATCATTTTCATATTCATCATCCAACAAAACCATTACAACATACGTCGGAGGCATATCATACCATTTCCACACAATATACACAAGATATGCAAAACATACCAACTTTCCATTAAGCCACTACTTGTCCAATTTTTCCTAACTTTCAACATATAAGTTAATTATACATTTCCATCTTCCAAATTCATCAACAATAATCATAATTTGCCTCTTGATACTTTCATTTCCATTTTTACATAAACCATAACAAAGTTGCATACTTTCCTACAACAACTTGATAACCATTTTTCCAAGACAATAAAAATTGTTATCTTTCCATTCACTTCACCATAACATACTTAATATACAAACAAGATCAAATTCATAATCCATCAACACATGACCATACCACACGACCACCTCCTACATTCTTCAATTTTCACTAATTCATTCCACTTCCATTTCTAATACAATTTCCACCACACTACAATTAAATTACAACATGAATTCAAATCATCCAAGACATGTAATACATATACATGTATTCGGCCAACATGCATATTTTTCAACACACAAAATTTCCATGTTTTTCATTCATTCACACATACTACAACATACATATACCTTCCATAACATATCAAAAGCATAAAATCCTTACCTTTCTTCAAGTTCTTCACTTGGCACTAAACTTGTCCTCTTGCCAAACTAATTGTACCAAGTTGTAGAGGACTTTGCACTTAGTAGTATTCCCACAAGAATTGAATTTTAAACTCAAGGATTAGGCTCCAATTTTTTTCTTTCTTTTCTTTCTTTTTCTCCTCTCAAACCCGAAATGGTCTTGTTCTCTTTTTCTTGATTTTTCTTGCTTTCTTGAACCTTCTATGGATATGTATAACCCTATATAATATTACCTAATTAAAATCATGGACTTGGGCCCCCTTTTTTTACATAGCATGGCTGGTTGGGCCTTCCCTTTTGGGCCTTGTTTTATTAATTTTGTTGAGCCCAAATTGGTAGTTACATCTTGTAATTCATAAGGCAAGTTTCCAAAATTCCAATTTTGCCCTTGGCCACCTTTCGTAATTCCACACCATTGAATTCATGACCTACACATTCATACCAAGTAAGGTCCAATTGTGGCCTTATTCATCAAAAGTCAATTTATCTTGAATTTTTCGAATAAGCGAAAATGTCGGATGTAACAGTTAGTCCTCGGAATGTCTACAGGTCGTGTCTAGTAGAGTCTTGTTTATCGATGTGTTGTGCACCACCTCTATAAACAGGAGGCTACAGGGCATCTAGGATGTTACCCTTTCTTTGGATTCTTAGATCGTGCGATAAAGCTGTATGATTAGGATGATCCTCTCCTAACGATCTGTTATGTTTTCAGCGATGCCTCCGAAGAAGGCAACAGCTGCCCAGAAGGGCAAGGCGGGGGTTGAGGCAGGGGAGACCAGCCGGGCCCAGAGAGTTACCAGGGCCAGTGTGCAGCCTGCACTTGAGGATGTGCCCCCATCATCTGGATCTGTTACACCCCCCTTGCCGGAGGATATTGGAGCAGCAGAAGCTGCTGATCAGGAGACGGCTCCACCGCGAGCTCCCGAGGTTCCAGTGCCCGAGCCTCCAGCTCCACAGGAAGGGGCGGAGGGCAGGGCCATGCGAGATGCGGTTCAGCTATTGACCACACTAATGGCGGAATAGGTTCGCAGGCATGGATTTGGGGGTGGTCGTACGGACAGGTATGAGAGCTCCAGGGCTCGTGAGTTCTTGACATGTAATCCTCCAGAATTCTCCGGGACAAAACCTGAGGATGACCCCCAGGAGTTCATTAGAAAGATGGAGAGCACAATACGATTGATTAAGGCTTCGCCGATTGAGTCTGTGGAATTGGCTTCGTATCGATTGTATGAGGTGGCGGCAAATTGGTATGAGTCCTGGCAGCTATCCAGGGGTGACGATACTCCCCCAGCGGTATGGGCCGAGTTTACTAAGGCCTTTCTTGACCATTTTCTACCTCCAGAGCTACGGAGAGCCAGGGTCGATCGATTCTTGCATCTGAGACAGAACGGTAGGAGCGTACGAGAGTACAGCTTAGAGTTCGACTCACTGGCTAGGTATGCACCCGCTATAGTAGCCGAGATGGCCGACAGGGTGCACAGGTATGTGATGGGACTAGACCCTTATCTGATCGACGGTTGCTTAGCCATGGCTTCTCAGCCAGGGATGCATGTTGCCCGGGTACAGGCATACGCCCAGGGCATGGAGGACCGACGTAGGGAGCGTCGGCCTGATAGGGGTTACGACAGGGGCCGGCCTAAGAGAGCCAGATCGGCTGGATATTCAGGGGGATTTCAGAGCGAGCCTTCTCAGCGGCAGGGTAACAGGTATTTGTCCCAGCCAGCCTACAGTACACCCCCACAGTTCTCGGGACAGAGCTCCAGAGTTCCAGGCTCACAGGTGAGCAGAGGTCCCGGTCAGTCGAGGCCGCCCATACCCCCATGTTCTTACTGTGGGAGACCCCATCCGGGGGAGTGTTATCACGCTACGGGCGCTTGTTATTTTGTGGGAGCCCAGACCATCGTGTCAGAGAGTGCCCGCATAAGGGCGGTTCAGGTTCAGTTCATCCTGCTGGGTCCGTTGCAGGCTCATCTTCCCCTTCGGCACCCATACGCCCCGCGAGGCGAGGAGTACCAGCACCAGCACCAGCGAGTCGTGGCAGAGGTCGCAGTGCATCTTCGGGTTATAGCGGTCCTTCGAACCGCGTATTTGCTTTGACCGGCCGGCAGGACCCAAGAGCGTCTTCCAGTGCACACCCAGGTATGCTAGTGATCTCTTTTGAAGGATGTGTGTATGAATAAGTCTGTA
The DNA here is from genome assembly GCF_019175385.1 of Lycium barbarum. Classification (NCBI taxonomy): domain Eukaryota; kingdom Viridiplantae; phylum Streptophyta; class Magnoliopsida; order Solanales; family Solanaceae; genus Lycium; species Lycium barbarum. Next base: position 863,206 of record NW_026843398.1, read on the forward strand.
CTTTATTACGTCATGTGATTTCCTTCCTCTGGGTATTAGTAAAGGTAAGCTAATGTCCAACTCGATAGACACCGAGAATTCGTAAGGGCGATATGATAATAATACGGTTTAGCCCGGGGAGGGACCCACTACGAGAATTTTTCGAAAATTTACCGAGATCCCGATCTGCCCTAAATTATGTGACAAAGGTCGTGCGGGGCGGGTCGATGAAATTATACTAGCCATAACGCATCAAAATGTATGAAAGTTTTGAGGTTAAGCGTGCTAAGGCTAGAGCAATTCTGGGATGGGTGACCCCCTAGGAAGGATACAAAAAAAAAAAAAAAAAAAAAAAAAAAACCAGTGGCATAATTTTCAGGATTAATAATGAAATGCCGATAAGAGAAATTTTCATAAACCACTGGAGCCTTACTAGGAGTGGTCTGATTCTAATCAAAACTCTATCTGTTATACTTCTGCACCTCTGACTTGAATGAGGTTCTGCCTATTACGCCTCTGTACTTCTGAATCCGATTATGTTTCCATCTGATATATCTCTGTACGTCTGCCTCTGGATACGTTTCTATCTGATATACCTCTGTACGATTAACTCTGATTATGAATCTGTCTGACACATCTCTATATGTCTGACTCTGATACGAAGCTGTCCGGTACATTTCTGTACGTCGACCCTGATCATGGATCTGTCTGATATAATTCTATACGTCTGACTCGACTACGAATCTGTCCGACATAGTGCAGTACATCTGACTCTGATTATGGATCTGTTTAATATGCTTCTGTGCGTCTGGCTCTGGTTATGAATTTGTTTGATGTGACGTTAGGATTATGATGACGTTGTAAGGAACCGAGAAATGTGATAAGAGGTGAAAGATGTTGATGGCAATCGTAATGTTGAGGAACCTCCCCGAAGTGTCACGAGACCCCCTAAGGTCAATTGAACATTCGAGGACGAATGTTCTAAGGGGGGGGAGAATGTTATATTCTGCATTTTCGAACGTCGAATTATTTGTAAGGTGAGGTGGGGCCCACACGCCAAGATTTTTTTTTGGGACATGTGAAAAGTTGTATGAATCGTATATGTAAATTTAAACACAACTCGTGAAGGGCCCTGGGGCCAAATCAAAGTGGAAGCCCTCCAAACGAACATTTTTAAGAAAACGTTTTCGGAGGACCTCACTTGGAGGAGAAAAACGGCATTATAAGTCTGGAATTTGGGAAAATACCCAGATATAAAAGTTGTAGATAATTGAAATAGCTTTCCAACGGTAGGTCGGGCCTCCCAGGCGACGTCGGAACAAAGAGATATGGATGTTGTAAGGTCGAAAGGTCAGTGGGCTAGGCCCAACTCGTGACCAACAGGGTTGGCCCAAAAAAAAAAAATTTACAAATTAGAGGCCCAATTGGGTGGCGGCCAACTAAAGGCCCAAGCCATAAATTGGTCAGTGATTTATCTTGTGGTCAAGAATTATAATAAAAGGGGCCAAGTGGTTCATTTTCTAGAAGATCATGAAACAAGAAGAAACTTGAGAGCTCAAGCCTAAGAAGCTCTCGGCCAAACCAAGAACAAAAAAAATTTAGCCTTCAATCCAAAAATCTTGTTCTTCTTGAATTAGTAACAAGTTCAAGACGCTCTTCAACGTGGTATAACTAGTTTGGCGGAAGAACCACGTTTGCGGAAAGTTGGAATTTGAAGGAAAGGTATGAATTCCTATGTTTCATGTTATGGAATAAGTATATATGTTATAATGATAGAATTAGATGAGAATTATGGAAGTATGGTGTGTGTGTGCATAGTTGTGTGTGTGTAAATGGTGTGTTTGGCCTGTGAGCTATGTGGGTGTGGGGAGAAATGAATTCAAGTTTATTTGGTTGGTAGTTGTGTCGTTGTGACCTTTGTGTCGCAAATAAAGGCTTCATGACTTGAATTGGTGTTGGATTTCTTGTATGTAATTATGAGAAATTATGTGAATTTTATATGATTTTATATAAGTGTGGAAGTAAGATCCTAAATGTGAATTACGATTGTTGGTAACGAATTTGGAAAGAAACAATGTGATTTGGAAGTTTTCGTTGCAATTGGTAGAAACTTTGGGTAGAATATGGAATTGGCGGGAATACTTGAATTCCATGAATATTGTTGGAAGGCTATTGGAATGCATTTGAACAATCTTGAATTAGTTAGTGGATATGGAAAATGTGGATACTAGTTTGACCATGTGAAGTTTGAATGAAAGTTATTAAACTATGCCGAAAGAAGATTATTTATGTAGAACGCATTTTGATTGCTTATGGATGTTGTTGGTATTGTTGTTTGGTTGGTTGTTTGATGTTTGGAGCCGAGTCAATCTCGGGGATGTGGTATGTATAGGGGGAGATGCTGCCCAAATTTTTGTAGAAAAGTATGAGTTAAAGTTCAAGTTCTAAAGGCTTGAAATTGCTAATTGGTAAAACTTGACCATTTCTAGGATTTTGGACGAAATTGAAGTCGACGCCAAGGAGCGTAAGGCGCTATCGAGGTATGTGAAGCATTTCCCTTTGTTCCTAGGCATGTTCTGGATGTGATAGGCTCGGCGCGAGCCTTAAGTACGACTCCGTTCCCGGAATTCGAGACGGAAAACCGCTCCAATTCCTTCAATTTCAATTGAAGCTATTTTCTACAAATTGCCATTAAAGTGAGTTTTTGTACAAAATTTCCCTAAATGGAGTCGGAACACTTCCAAACGATTATGGATGACCTCATAAGGTCTATTATCAATAATTTACATATGTTGCCTCGGGTTGGTCCGAGGCGGGCCCGCAAGGACCCGATATCTTCTGTAATACTTTAAATACTTCCGTTTTGTCCGATTTTCTCAGAAACCATCTGAACTATTATTTTGATCATGATGCAACTATTTTTATGAAATTCTTACAAAATGATTTCTGAACATCTGAGAATCCGATTCTGATAATAATCTGTCGTGCCTTCCCAAGTAGGATATAGGCGCGTACTATGCATACTAACCGTATACTCTGATTTTGACTCGCCGTTTGGCACCCTTCAGTCTGATTGAGTCTGTATGTGAGTCTGTATGTATGTGGTTTCTCATGGATCTGTTCGTGGCTGTCTCAATGCATTCCTTCACTGCGTCCCGGGCCAGGTTCTGTTATCGTGCATATTCCTCTGCATTGTTCACTGCGTCCCTCGGTGTGCGGGCCGGGATCTGTTATATCTGTATGATTATGATATATTGATCTGTGTATGGGGATGGCGGCCAGGATGGCATCTGATATGATCTGATCTGATCCGATTCTGTCTGTCCACCGCGTCCCGTACTAAGAGGGCCGGGTTCTGTTTACCGCGCCCCAGACAGGGCCGGGATCTGTATGTCTGTATGCATGTGCCATCAGTGTTTATATAAGCACGTGCCTCCGTATGATTCTGTATGATTTAGTATGACTCTGCACTACTCTGCATGCATAATTCTGTCTGGTATACTTCTGTCTGTCTGCCTGAATTTCGACTATGTCTGTATGTCCGTATGGATTCTGGTTCTGTACGTCTGTATGGGTTCCGATTCTGTACGTCTGTATGGATACTGATTTTGCTCATCTGTCCGGATTATGATTCCGTCTGTCTGTCTGAACCATGATTCTGTTTATCTGTATGGACCACGATTCTGTATGTCGGTCTGCATCATGACTCTGTCCGTCCGTCTGATGTATGGTTCTGTCCGTTATATTTCTGTGACTCCGGTTCGGACTATGATTGTATCTGTTATGTTTCTGCTTTACATACTCGGTACATTTTTCGTACTGACCCCCGTTCTTCGGGGGCTGCGCTACATGCCCGCAGGTACAGCCGCACCAGGTGATACGCCGCCAGCGTAGGGTTCTGATTCAACTGTTTTGAAGAGCTCCTTTGATCCGGAGCACACTTTTGGTATATATCTTCTGTTTTCCGTATGTTCTGCATGTATGGAAATTCTGGGTACGACGGGGCCCTGTCCCGTCATATGATTTTGTATGTCTGTAGAGGCCTGTAGATAGATGTGTGGGTTACGGGTTTCGTCTGTATGTTAGCCTTATCGGCTTATCTGTAAAAGTCTGCATGTTCAGGTATATATATATGCTTGCGCGCGTGCCGTATCTGTATCGGCCTACTTCTGTAATATCCGTTTGAAAAAAAAAATCTGTACGATACGAAATTCGGTCAGGTAGGTATGTATGGGTACCCAGCTAGGGTGCCAGTCGCGGCCCACGGGGTTGGGTCGTGACAAAAGTGGTATCAGAGAGGTTAGTGTCACGACCCAACCCCGTGGGCCGCGACTGGTACCCTAACTGGCACAGTTGACAGCAGCGCATCTTGTGCCACAGAATCTGTTGTGCTCTGCCGCTTCCCCTCTATCAGAAGATTGCCTTGTGTGGAAGGTTGACTCTGAACTTCAGTCAATGGGAGGAGGGTGACGCTGTGGCCTTTGTTGTGATGTGTATATATATATATATAAGGCACAATTGGCAGGGGGTGACGCTGTGTCCTTTGTTGTGATGTATATATATATATATATATATATATATATATATATATATAAGACTGTCACGACCCAGCCCCGTGGGCCGCAACTGGCACCCTACCTGGGTACCCAAACCGAATCGCACGTTCATTTTCAAATCCAAACTTATTTCATAATTTTTCGAAATCATATCGAACATAATTTATATCAAGTATGTCTTAAGCGGTCGTGCCAAATCAAAATGTCGTATTAAATACAAACTGAGCGGCGGAATGGACATCGCCGGTCAAAAGTGCAAATATAAGCATAAGGGCCATTTGGGGCCGGCATAACAAACAAACCGCCTTAAGACCAGAAAACGGAATCAGACAAACATACATAGGACCCTCGCCCCACATATATGACTACAGGCCTCTACGAACTCAAAACAAAGACATATGGCGAGACAGGGCCCCGCCGTACCCAAATAGTCAAATATACCAAATATATACAAAGCAAAAGAGTCTGTACCAAAAGTGGACTCCGGATCAAATAAGAGTACTCCGGAATAGCAAGAAGTGAAGCCTACTGCGGAGGATCACCGATATCTGCACCTGCGGGCATAAAACGCAGCCCCCGAAGAAAGGGGGTCAGTACGAAATATGTACTGAGTATGTAAAGCACGGAGTACAGAATTATAGATCAAAATCGAAAGCAAATCAAATGTCAAAGTGGGGTACAAACTGGTATGTCAAAACCTGTATCGAAATCATATACATGTATTTTATGCAAACAAAATCATGCAAACGCTTAAGAACGTGGTCGCCACTCCGACGCTGGCGCCACACACAGCATAACACCAGAAGGTTTCAAATCTCCGTACATCCCCGAACATAATCATAATCATCGGTGAGCGTATCGCATCACGAGCCATATCACAGCATAACTCCAAACGGAACCCGGCCCTATGGCGAAGCCTCGGGAACCGTAACACAGCATACGGTCGAATTGTCATAAGGCGCACGAATCAAAACCGGCCCGGGAACCGGTGAACGAAGTCATAATAAGGCACGAGCGGAGTCGTGAGCAAACAAATGCAAATCGTATTTCAAAATAGTGTTTCAAAACAAGGTAAACTCATAAGTCATATTAGAATACAAAATAGTCGAATACTTAGCCGACATAAAGTTTCATTTGTTTGCAAAACGTTTCCAAAATGGTCCATATAGTTCAAAACATAGATTAGCGCATCGAATTGTCCAAACATACCCTGTAGGAGGATGTCCCAAAGATCAGAAGTGGTACTTTCAACTTTATTCTCAAAGATGGCCCGAAGGGCAAATCGGGCATTTTGGGGTAGCGGACCCACCTCGAGTCGAAGTGAGGTGACGAACATATTTTTACGAGCAGTTATATGCCAAGGGTCATACATAATCATTTCTAGGTTACCCGACCACATTTCGATAGGTTTTGGACGAATAGTGGCATTCTAGCCAAAATGGAGCCTTTAGGCTTCAATTGAATTGAATGAATAGTAACGTTTCTGTGGATCGGGTTTCGAGGAGCAGAAATGCTCCGGAAGGTCTCATATCCGACTGACACACTAAGATATGCCAAATGAAGGAGCGGGAAGCTTTACATACCTCACAGACGTCGTATGCTCTTCCAAAAGTCCAGTCCCGTTTCGTCAAAAATCTGCAAATGGTCAAAGTTAACAATTGAGATTCTTAGGCTTAAAAATGCCTTTAACTCCAATTTTGCCTACCGAAATTTCGGCAGCATTTCCCCTATAAATCTAACATCCCGAGCTTAGCTCGGCTCAAAATACATCAACCACAACAGCCCACACGACACAGCAAACACAAAAACAATCAAACCATTAGCTTCAA